>NC_053018.2:24597560-24877560 GCF_016746245.2 Drosophila santomea
TGAAGAAGGAACGCGTGAAGCTACTAAGGCGCTACCGCAAGGGCGCGCGCAGCCTCCAGACACAACCCAGCCCAGACGAGTTTTTTGAAGCAGTGGCAGTCCTGGCAACAACTTTATCTGACCTACGCACAGCAGCTCATAAAACAAGCTAGCTCCTATTAACAGGTCAACTCGCTGAGCTTTATGAAATTCCGGGTCGGCGAGCTGCAGGTTTTCTGGAATCTTCCAGTCCCCAATGTCCACATTTAAACTTGGCTGGCAATCCGTGATATTGGGAGCGATAACTGCTGTTATGCTCGTTGAGAAATCCGAAGTGGCAGACCGCAGCGCAATTCCTACCGAGAATCCATCAGTCGCGAAATTGGAATCCCCGATTCCAGTAACGGAGCCGGACGACCTTGACCTCTTAAGTTGCAGTTGATTTGCAAACCGAGAGGTGACCAAGTGCAGTTGAGAGCCAGAATCTAACAAGGCCCTGCAGGGAACGAACAGTCCCGACCGATTCTGCACTAGAACGGTTGCAGTGGCTAGCAGCACAAGGTCACTACCGAGATCCTGGGCAATTAGAGTAGAAGAAGTCGAAAGCGGGGCAGAAGGCTCAGTGTGGGAGCTTGAAGACACCGGAACATGTGGCTGCGAGGAAGGCGGACCATCTAGATGGAGTAGAGTATGATGCCTGATTCCACAAGTGCGGCAGCGGCTCGAGCTGCATTGCCGTAGCTGATGACCTGCCTTTAGGCAATTTAGGCAAAGTGCTAGTCTCTTTGCCTCGCGCAGACGATCTACTGGCGCTAAGTCTCTAAATTGCGGGCAATAATATATGGCATGCTCTGCACTATGGCAAAGCATGCAACCAAGAGAATTTTGGGTGGTAGCAACTAGCGTCGAACGATTTCTGCCCACCTGAACGCCTGGCGCATAGGTTGCCATGGCTTCCAGAGTCCTACATCGCTGCTCCAGGAATGCAGCCATCGATTCCCACGACGGAATAAGGTTGGCAAAGACCGGATCCTCATAGCGCTCCTCCCACTTAGCTTGGCTCGCCGCATCCAGCTTTTGCAGCAGCACTTGCACTATGATGCAGCCAGCGATTTGCTCAGTGGTCCCCAAACCCTTCAACGCACGAATGTGAGCGTTAAACTTGTCCGACAATTCCCGAAGCGATGCCACTGAACCATTCCGTACTACCTTTAAACCCAGAATCTCGGTGATGTGCGCCTGAAAAACGAGACGCCGATTATCAAACCTTTTTTGAAGCAACTCTAAAGCCGCTTCGTAATTGCTGTTTGAGATCTCCAATGATCGGATAGTTTCCAGCGCTGAATTCCTCAATCATGACCGCAGATGTTGAAATTTCTCAATGTTGGAGAGGTCCGGATGGCTGTCGATTATGCTCGTGAACACGGAATAAAAATCCGCCCAGTTTTCGTAGCCTCCGCCAAACGTTGGCAGCTGCACAGGCGGCAACGGCATCGGCCTCGGCCGCGGCTGCGTTTGATGACCACTACACTGGTGGGGCACAACACCTTCCGCAAGCGTTGAGTGCGGCGCGAAATGCACATTGCGTTTGGCTATTTCCGCGCGCACACTAGCCTTGAATTCAACGATGAATTCATCGAAACTCTCGCTCATTTCACTGCCAATTTCGTCGAAATCCAATTCCTCGAGTTCTGTATGCAGAACATTGAAGGCACTTTACAGCTCATCAATCTGCTCCAGCCTCACCGTAAGAGTGGGTTCGTCGTATCCGCTTAGCGTCTCATTAGACAGCGACGTTTGTAGCCTCTGCAACCTGCTGAACAACGCATTGGCTTTGCGCTTTAAAAAGGTCACCCTGTTTTTGTCACTTTCAGCGGGCATAGCAACAAATCGCTTTCAATTCGGTTCAGCGGGAAGATGGGCACAAAATAGATGCCGAAAATGCAAGCGGAGTCAATGCACGTAACGATATATGTAGCAATGTATGTATGTATATATGTAATGCTAGCTCGCTTAAACACAACCACTATCAACGAAATCACCACTCACTTGTCCAACCGATTGCGATTTAATGTATTAATATTTTTTTATAAACGGGATAAGTGCATTAATTAATGGATGCAAATTAACACTATTGGCGGGACTAATTGGCGGGACAGACAGCCGAAATGCAGCGCCCAAGCTTAACGTAGGTAGATAACAAAGAGAACAAGGAATGAGCGCCGCACAGATAAATGCGTGCGAGAACAGCGGTTTGCACTATGGGCATCGCAACTGCGACCACTGACTACTTCGGCTTACAATATTAAAGAGTATGAGATTAGTCTACTGCACAGTTTTGGCGGCTGCGTGACCCAACACCCATATTGTCTGTTTGTTACGGTTTTGGTTTTCCCAAAGTAGTAGTTTACAAGTGGCTAAAGGCATACTCATGCCCTCCATCTCTTGTATGAGTGGCGCGGTAGTGCCTTCTCGAGCTAGTTCATCTGCGATGCAGTTGCCTTCTATGTCCCTGTGTCCGGGGACATATAAGGCTGATTACGTCATCTCGTCATCTCGTGTAAAGATGATCGGCAATTCGATACTGTTTTCGAGTGACTAGAGATAGAGCCAATCGATTTGATAGCTGCTTGGCTGTCACTGAAAATGTTTACATGTGAGCCTTCCGGCTTTAGTGATTTTAAGTGTTTTAGGGCCTCCCTTAGTGCTGCCACTTCAGCTTGGAAGACGCTGCAATGATCGGGGAGTCTGAACGAGGTGCGTAGGCCTAGCTGTTCGGAGTAAACTCCTCCTCCTACTCTGTTCTGTAGTTTTGACCCGTCCGTATAGAAGAATATAACATTCTGGGGGCCAGGTGTTTGTGAGTTTCAATCGTCCCTCTCTGGGATGTACTCCGTTGGAGTGCAGTAGTCTGTCCTGGACGGGACTATTTGAATGTTTTTTAGGATACATGAGTGACCCACCTCTTGTGGGTTCCACTGTTTGGTATCTCTAAGGCTGATTGCCGTTATTGTAGCCTGTTCCATGCCAGCTAGTTCTGGGCTTGGGAGGTAAAGCACTGCTGATGCAGAGTGCCGCAGCTCTTTGCATTTTTGCTAGCATTTTTATGCTGGATTTCTTTTTCAGAGCCGGCCACCATACCACGACCCCGTACAGTAGTATTGGTCTGACGATGGCCGTATATATCCAGTTTACTGTATAGGGTGTCATGCCCCATTTGAGCCCTATTGCTTTCTTGCACGTGAAGAGTGCTATTGAAGCTTTTTTATATCTGTCTGTGAGATTCAAGTTCCAGTTTAGTTTCCTGTCAAGTATTACGCCCAGGTACCTTGCGCTGTTACTGAAGGAAAGTTTTTGATTGTTGAGGATAGGTGGGACTAAGTCTTTTATGTTATACTTCCTAGTGAAGAGAACCAGCTCGGTCTTTGAGGGGTTAATCCCTAATCCGTTATTTTTGGTCCAGCTGGACAAAACACTGAGTTTTTCGCTTATGAGATCGAATAGCGTTTGGGGGTATTTGCCTGTGAAGATGATAGCAACGTCATCCGCCTAGGCTATTATTCGGCAGGACATTGGGACATTGATTTTTCTATCTTGGAGACGAGAAAGTGTAGTGCTGTCTCTGTAGATTTCCCTTTCTTGTGTTGCGTGTCTGTAATGAGACGAGGGTTGTGAGTTGATCTCAGATGCAGGCCGATGATTCTTTCAAGGGTCTTTAGTAGGAAGAATGACAGACTGATTCGTCTGAAGTCCTTTGGGGTCGTGTGTGATGGTTTCCCAGCTATGGGGATGAAGACAATACGGGACTCTAGCCACGATTGTGGTAGGTGTCCAAGAAGTAGGGACCTTTTAAAAATGTCATGAAGCCAGTTTACCGCTATATTTCCCGCATGCTGGATTTGTGCGGGTATGATTTTGTCTGTACATGGCGATTTGTATGGTTTAAAGCTGTCCAATAAGGGACCTTTGGGTCTATGCACAGTTTGATACTTGCCAGTGTGACGTTTGTTTGTTGGGGGGTGAGAGCGTTTTGGCTGTTTCCTGGGAAGTGAGAGTCTAGAAGTATCTCCAGAGATTCCTCACTCGTGCTGGTCCAGTAGCCATCTGCTCTTTTAAGGTAGCCTAGGGGTGTGGCTGACTTGGATAGTATTTTTCTAAGTCTGGCTGCTTTAGTTGTATTTTCAATTTCTGAGCAGAAGGAATGCCACGAGGATCGCTTTGCTTTCCTGATGGCTTTTTTGTAGTGTCTGTAGGCGATACAAATTGCCTCCTCATTTCCTGCCTGGGCCCTGTTAAAAAGGGTTCTGCAGTCTATTCGGAGGGGGGACAGTTCTGCTGACCACCAGGGAGGTTTTCTTTTTCTTTTGGGCTTGCTATTGGGGCAGGCCTTTTTAAGTGCATAGTTGCAGGCTTCTGTGAAACTTGAAACTAGTTCGTTTGGACTAGAGATTGTTTGGGGGTATGGAGGGGGATCCGTTGGGATTTTTTCCCTTAAAATATTTTTGTATTTTTGCCAGTCTGTTTTCCTTGGGTTTGTGAAAACTGCTGGCTTTGATTGGTTGATTGTAATTGTCGTTTCTATATACCTGTGGTCCGAGAAAGAGTGCTTATCTAGCACCCTCCATTGAGTTACTGTTTCTAATAGTGGTTTAGAGACGAGAGTTAGGTCTATTACCTCTTTTCGGTTCGTAATGATAAAGGTGGGGTCATTACCTTTATTACATATGAAGAGATTTGAACTAAAGATAAAGTTAAAAAGAGACTCACCGCGGTCGTTTGTGTCTGTACTTTCCCATTGTGTATGGTGGGCGTTAGCATCACAGCCTATTAGTAGGCCTATGTTTTTCTTTTCGCTGTCTTCTACCAGTCTCCTTACCAGTTCATCCGGCGGTTCTTGCCTTTCGTAGGCCATGTACGATGACAGCACTTGGAACGGAGATGGCTCTCTCCACGGTGGCTGCCGCGTTATCTGCATCGCTGTAATTATGGAGCAGAAAATTGCCAAAGTGCTTTTTGGCTAAAATGCAGGCCCTTATTTTACCTTCGCTGGGAGCTGTTAGAAGCTTATATTCCTTAGTCCCTAATCCTGAAACCTTTCCTCCCACTATCCAAGGTTCCTGGATCAGGACTATATCGACTTGATCTTCTGCCACATGGAGTTGAAGAGCAGCGGAAGCTGCCTTACTGTAGTGGAGGTTTATCTACAGACGCCTCACGGATATCTGCTGTGGGCCTCTCCACCACGGTTGTATCGCCTCCGTCCTCGACCGATGTGTCCAGGTCCGTTATTTGACCCATGTTCGCAAGGCTGCGGAGGATTGAGGCATCGGTCGAGGAGGGAGCCGATTGCCTCTCGGAGGCAATCTCCTCGATCACTCCTCCACTGCCTTCCTGATCCTCCTTGGCGGAGTCCGATTTGTAAACCTTTATGGTCATTGAGCTAAACCCGAAGCTTAGCTCCCCGTGAGCGGCCTCAATGGGAGCTAGGGACTCCTTGCTTAGGATGAGGATGGCCTGGTTTGTTGGCCCCTCCCTTTCGTCGACCTTCACCACTCGCCAGTCCGAGGTGGGAAGGTACGGGTTGCAGCGCTGCAGCATGGTGAGTATCTGGTCCGGCGCCTTGATGGATGCCGGGATCCAGATCCTTGCACGGGGTCGGCAAGGTACGTCGGACCAGCTCAGCGCAACAAGTCTTTCTCTTGCATGAACTTAAGCATATTTTCCTCGTTTCTGCTTGATTTAAATATATGTGTTACTTTCATGTTATGCAAAATTTTGAAGGTACCTAATTCGCTTTCTGCTTGTATAATTTTTATTTGGATTTTAAAAACGTTTAGACAATTAGTTGTAATACCAATAAAATTAAGATCGTCTGAGTCCGCACTGTGAACAGTTTTCAAATCGTCAATTTCGTTAGCAAATATATGAATTATATCTTTCGAGAAATCTTCATTTATAATTTTTGTCTTAGGCTTAACTACTGGTAATGTGTTAGTGTTCTCTAGCATAAAGTTATAGTTATAGCATAAGTTATTTATCTCTAATATTGTTTGAAAATTTTTGTCATACTTTTATGTTGATGCTTTGACAATACTGCTAAGTCCGTCTGCTAAAGCGTTTTCTTTTGCTTATAAATGTTATGTCAAAATCAAACTCGTTTAATTGCACTTTCCAACGTTGTAGCTTTAGGTTGGGTTTCTTTAGATTATTAAGCCAAACTAGGGGTCTATTGTCGGTTTTAATAATAAACTTTCTTCCATAAATAAATTATTTAAAAAATTATGTTGAGAAATATATTGCAAGAAGCAAAAGCTTTTATGTATTCTTGATCATGTGTGTTTATTTTAGAATTGTCCTTTAAATATTTTATTAAAGGTTGGACAATTTTGGAGTAGTCTTTTATGTAGCGCCTCAAATAACCTGTGATGCTTAGAAAACTTTTAATTTGTTTTTGGTTTGTCGGTAAATTTCTGACTTGGCTTAAGACCTTCTGAATTAATGGTGTGTCCGAGAAATTCAATCTCCTCTCTGGCAAACTCGCATTTGTCTGATTGGAGTTTTAAATTTGCCTTAGATAGGCAGCTGAAAATACAGCTTAGATGATTGACGTGTTCTTGTATATTCTTAGAAAATATAAGGATGTCATCCATATAAACAATGAAAAATTGTCTGGTATAGGTGCTTTCCGTAGTCCAAAAGGCATACGAAGGCACTCGTAGTGGTCACTGGTTGTTGAAAAGGCTGTTTTGTGTACGCCTTTATTGTCCATTTCTATCTGATAGAAACCTTTTGCAAGGTCTAAAGTTGAAAAAATTTTGCAGTCACCCAATTTATCGAAAATGGCATCTATATTTGGGATCGGGAATCGATCTTCGATGGTTTCTTTATTAAGTTTACGAAAGTCTACGACGAGCCACCACTTTTGCTTATTTGACTGGTCCATTTTCTTCTGAACAACACACAAAGGACTATTATATGGGCTTTTAGAGTGTCTTATAATACCTGTTAATGTTATAAAGCCTGTTAACTTCGTCTTTGTAAATTTCTGGATATTTTTATTTTTTTGAATAAATGGGAAGATAATTCTATGTTATTTATTTATTTATTTATACTCTGGTTCCGGGGCAATTACAAATTACCTCTAACCGATTGTTAAGCTATAGCTACTAGGCCTTAAGCTATATTTACATACTTGGATTTACATTAAATTGAGTATTAATAGTAATATGAGTAGATATTGGTTAGAATAAAAGTATTGTCTATGTTTTACATTAAGTGATATAAGTTTGTAGCCTTTAGGAATTTCAGGGAAGAGATGATATTTATGGTACTTGGGGATAGGGAATCAATTGGGTTAGCTGGTAGGAACTTCTTTCTTTCCGCCTCAAAAAGAGGACACTCTAGAAAAATGTGGCGTATCGTGATACTGGCGTTGCAGAGCCCACATTGGGGTGCAGGTTGCTTGTTAAATAAGTGTTCTTTTGTGTATTTGGTGTGTCCGAACCTTAGTCTTATAAATTTCACCATATCTTTGCGGTTGATGTTGTCTTGTGGAGTAATATTATAGTTTTTAATTGATGTTTTGTTGGGGTTGATGTATTTGTAGTGTTCCGATGTATTTTCCCATATTAATATGGATTCTTTTTTAAATAAGTTTTTAATATATATTTGTGTATCTTTATAATTTTTATTGATTTCGAATATTTGTGGGAAGATATGAGCTTCCCTAGCAGCTAAATCTGCCGTGTCGTTCCCAGTAATATTTGTGTGGCCTGGGATCCACAATAATATTATTTTTGGTTGGCATCGGTTAAGGATGTCCCTGATTTGGGACGTATAAAAAGTTTGATTATTAATATTGCCTATTGATTGTAGTGATGACAGCGAGTCAGAGCAGACAATAAATCTCTGCTTCTGGCTTTCCGCGTATTGGCAGGCAGCATAAATGGCTGCCACTTCTGCCGTGTATATAGTGCTATGTGCTGGTAGGAGAGTGGATTTGATAACGTGTGTGTCAGTCGTAATGCTGTAAGAGACTCCTTTTGTAGATTTCGATCCATCTGTGTAAATGAATGTGTAGGTGTTATAGTGTTCTTTGAGGGAGAGGAACTTTCTTTGAAATACTTCTGGTGGGGTGGAGGATTTTAAGGTGTAGTGTAAAGTTAAGTTTATTGTTATGTTATGTCTATGTTATAATCCAGTGTTTGATTTCATTTGTAAAACTTAGGTCTTGGCCTTCTTTGTAAAAAATATGTTCGAATTTTTGTATAAGCTTGTTTATTATGGACAAATTAAGTTCATTGGAATTAAGTTGTTTATGCCAATATCAAAGTGGTTTTCCTGAACCAAAAGATCTAGATAAACATTATTAAGTTGAATCTTTTTGTTCGAGTAATCGATAACTGCACTCATGTCATTAAGTATGTTACAGCCAATTAGCCCATCGAAATAGGTGTGAAAATTATACTCTAAAAATTCACAAATATAACTTTCAGCTTCAAATTCTTGAAAACATGGAAACCTGCATAATTTTCCTATTTTAATTTTGTTTCCCATTGCTTTCACTTCTATGTCAGTGTCTGTTTTCCACTTCGGGTGACACAAATTCTCATTTATTACACTGAATTCTGTTCCTGGGTTTCTCTGTTGGGTTTATTGTACCTATTATTTCTTCGAATTGGTCCGTATAATGTGTATCTTTGATGCCGAGAATCTTCAATGATTTTATAGGCATTGTGGGTTTCTCGCGAATATTAACGTTTTTGTAGGTTCAGACAAGTTTTCTCTGAAAACGCGGAGTGCTTCGGTTCACTTCTAATGTGGTGTATGTTGTGTCGTTATGGATCAGTATCCGTTTGTGTACCCTATTCGCAATTTCATTAATTTTATTATAATAATCTTCTATAGTTGATTCCAATCGACACAATTTTAACATATCCATTAAGACATCGCTCAATTCTATTTCACCGAAATTTTTCAGAATTACATGTTTAAAACTTTCCCACTCAGTCATATACACATGCCTATGAATCACTGGCCTGCATAATTCCACAAATTTATTCTTTATAAAGCCAAACAAAATTTTTTTTCTAGTCGTGTCGAAAACATCAAAAAAGGAAGGATATTTTCTATTTGTGTAATTAAATCTGGCAATTGTTATGTATCAGTACCATCAAAAATTTGTATTAACTTGATGCAGTTCATTGTTGAGTTAAATGCGGCTAAGCTATTTTCGTTCATTTTAGATTTCTTTGTTTTCTCTCAAAATATGCAAGTATTGATCCATTTCTTCTTCCTTATTTGGGTGTGTATCGGGGGCTCGCTCGTAACGCGCCATAGCTCTGTGTTGGCTATTCTGTTTGGCCAAAATATCCCACATATGATTCTCAGGCATTTGTTGCTGAAGACCTGCAGTTTCTGCGTTACTTTCTTCGTTGCGAGCCATGTCTCACTTCCGTATAGCAGTATGGATTTCACACACGCATTGTAGATCCGGATCTTTGTTCTTATTTCTCTGTTTTTCCAAATGCGGTATAGTCCCCCAAACGCTGAGCGGGCTTTGCCAAGACGACTCGAGACATCATCATCCACTCCTCCATTGTTGAATATTATGGTGCCAAGGTATGGGAAACTGTTGACGACTCGATTGGGTTCCCATGTATGATCATGTTTCCTTGGGTGGAGTGGTTGAATCGCATAGCTTTTGTTTTTGCTATGTTTATCTCGTGCCTGACGCTGCTGGCTATCCTGACGGGTTCATCACTTTTCCTCTGTATATCGCCGAGTCTATGAGAGATAAGACAGATGTCGTCTGCATAGTCCAAGTCCTCAAGGTGTTTGGTGAGGCTCCATCCTTGCCGAATTCGGGTGTTCGTCTGGAAAGGTTCACTTGTTTTCCCGTTGTGCAGTACCGCCAAGTTGGCATCGTCATACATCGATTTAATGATAGCGATGAGGTTCGCCGGTACTCCTTTCCTTGCAAGTGATCGCCATATGGCTGCCCTTTCAACTGAGCCTAACGCCTTCTTGAAGTCGATGAGGTAAAGCGGGGCTCTCCATATGCGTTCGAAATGTGGATTCAGCGTATCAGCCATCAGCTGAGTGTCAACTTGAAGCAGTTCGGCTGGTATGTTGTTCTCGCCGGCTGCCCTGTTGCGCTTTAGCTTCTTTATTGCATTCACAATCTCTCTTACATGCGGGGGTATCCTGGTATTCAGACTTGGTGGCGCAATGCTTCTATAGCCCGTAGCCACGTTTGGTGATGTGGTGTGGCTAATTCCCATGAAGTGTTGGCGCCATATCCGGATTTGTGCATCATCATTGGATAAGACGTTGCCTTCTAGGTCTCTGACTGGCTGGTTCCGTCTGTGGTGGGTTCCGGCAATCCGTGCAACCTGCTGGTATAACGAGCGCATGTTGTTCTCTCCGGCTGCTCGTTAAGCGTCTGTCGCAAGTCTATCCAGTAGCGCTCGTTTGTCCTTTCTGGCCGCTCTTTTCACAGCTCTGCACAGTTCACGATATTCATCACAATTCTGTGTGAGTTGGTCTGCCAGAGGCTTCAGATTGAATGCTCCAGATGCTCCCCTAGGAGATGTCCAGGAGTATTTGTGGACATCTTTGTGTGGGAATATTGTGCCGCCGATAACCAGTTGGAATAGCTGGCAGAGTTCCACTAATCTCTCTCCGTTGTCATTGCGAGTCCCAGTTTCATGTTGGCCCATGACAGATTTTATTCCGTTGTTGTTGGGGCCCACTTTCGCATTAAAGTCACCCATGAGGATGTTAATGTCACCTTGCCGCGTCTGGCTGAGGGTTGCTGTGAGGGCAGTGTAGAAGTCGTCCTTGGTGTCATCTTTGGCGTCTTCCGTCGGGGCATAGCATTGTATGATGTTTATATGTCTAGCTCTACATCTGAAACTGGCTATCATGAGTCTATCAGAAATGGGTTCCCAGGAGTGCAGTGTCTTTTTTATGCGCTTGGGCCCATAAATCCCCACCCCGTATCTGCTGCCGTCATTGTTGCCACTGTGTAGGACTAAATTGCTATTTGATGTTGTTGTTTCCCCACTGCCAGAACACCTCATCTCACTGATTCCAGCTATTGCAATATTCTTCATATTCTCCATCTCCGCCTCGAACTGTGCTAATCTAGATGGTTCTCTCAGAGTTCTAACGTTCCATTGTCCAATTCGTGTCCATTTTGATATGCCTATGGTCGTCATCGAATTTGGGGGCCGTTTATGTTTAATTCTCCTACGCAGAGGCCTAATTAAATAGTCCCCGCCTTATTGAGGTCTCCCACTAAGGGGATAATTTAGGGAACGACCTCAAGTAGCTAACTCATGTGGTGTGCACTTAGATTACATGTTTTTGACCACTGCACTTATATCGCCCTAGATAATAAAATCCTAAATATAAATTTAACACTCTCGATTCATTTACACAAGATATGAACGGAGCCCAAAATTGTAGGTCTTTAAATATATTCGTGTTCGTCTGAACATTCTGCCAAGGGCCAGCAAAATTATAATTAAATTAGTTGCATTATAAAAAGAGTGGACTGTATTTAATTTATTCGATATAATTTATTTTGCAACTAATATTTTTTTTAAAGGCCGTAGTATCTTTGCTTTTAAATATGTTTACAATTCTCTGGTTTTGTTTTATCTGAATTAATTTTTCTTAATTTAACAATTTGTATTTAATTTTGTATTTATTATTTTTGCATTCATAATTAATTTCCTATCAACGAAAAGTCCTCTAGCAGTTAGTGAGGTATAGACCTCTTTTAATTCAGTGCCTGTTTCCTGGCAATACTAAATCTCAATCTTTACCTGGCTAGGATGCAACATATTAGTATTAAGCCGCCCATGATTGATGTCAATTAATGAGCTTATGATTCCGGACTGTATTTTTTCACAATCATCTATTATATTGCTTAATTGATTGGCAATCAGGAAGAAATTGGTTGATTCCTTACATAATATAATTCTTTTAGAAGAGCAGTCATATTTTCAATTCTTTTATTCCTGCCTCTAAAGTTGGTATTAATGTCATCGGTCGTGCTTTTTAGAATATTAGCTGTAGAATCGACAATTGACGTTTGTTTTTTACTCAACTCGTTAAGACTCTGCCGATTGCTTACAAGATTCCTCATATTTTCTTTCATTTGTAATCTATCATGCTCATCCATTATCCCGAACAAAATGTGGTAAAGAGATCCAATAAAGCCAAACGGTACTCTTCTAGTTCTCATTTTACCTTGGGACATAAAGAGCTTGTTATTTTCCTCCAAGTTTTCTCTGTCTTTCAGTGTTATGTAGAGTTAACAGACAAACTATACAGTTTTTCGCAAAACTACTTTCAATTTTGGAATTAACAGCTTCCCTTTTTTTAACATTTCGAAATAAACGTCCATATTATAGTATATTACTAAGGTCCAAGAGGAGGCTACAATCTCAACGTCGCCCATTGGATCTAAGTAAATTGCCGAGTTTTTATTAATTTTCTCTAAATTTCGGCTTGTCAGTATTAGGATGTCTATTTTCGTCCTTTAATAAAACAACCTGTCCTTCTTCTACATTAGGACTTTCTCTCCTCCACTTATTCCTTTGCTAAAGTGTATGTAGATACTCATTTTTCCATTTTACCCAAAAATCTTTTCTTATTATTTGAATAAGTCTCTACCTATCCAAGTGTCCGATTCTTTCATCTTCCGTTGGTTCTACTATTTCTAAAGGTGGTCTTCCAATCAAAAAATGAACGGGTGTTAAAACCTCTTGTTGGTCCATTTCATTAACTACACTATATATTATTATTCTTTTATTTATTCTTTTGAGATGGTACTTCATCGATTTAACTCCAGGTTCCCAAATACCTCCGAAGTGAGGTCCTGCCGGGGGAATAAAATGCCATTTAATTCTATCGTTTTCTAGCTGTGCATTGTATTGCATTAAAAAACTCTTGATCCAATTTTCTTGCAGCTCCTACAAAATTTGTTCCGTTATCCGAATAGATATTGGAACATTTTCCTCGTCTGGCAATAAATCTTCTGAGTGCTGCTAAAAATGCGTCAGAAGTTAAATCGCTAACCATTTCTAAGTGTATGGCTTTGCTGGCCATGCAAACAAATACGGCAACGTATCCTTTTTTGTCCAAGATTCTTTGAACATTTAACAAAATAGGAACCTGCGTAATCTATTCCCGTATTAATAAATGGTAATGCCATCGTAACTCTATATTTTGGCAAATTACCCATTATTTGCTGAGCTGTATTTTGTTTATACATTGCACACTTTACGCATTCTCTTAAATACTCTTAAATACTAACGAATTATTCAAACCGAAAATACAATATCTTCTTTGGATATAATTTCGCAAACGGTTTATCCCTCCATGCAATGTTTTCGCATGGGCATTTTTAATTAATAAGTACGTTAGGTAACATTTTTCTATAATGATTGGGTGTTTAACTTCAAATTCTGCATTGGAGTTTTGCAGCCTTCCTCCCACTCTGAGTACCCCATTTTTGTCTAAAAATGGATTTAGTGACAATATTTTATTATTTGTCTTAATTTCTTGGTTGTTTTACAGGCACTTTATCTCCTGACCGACCTGATGCTCTTGTTGTTGTTGTTTCAGCGAGTTTTAACTCCTTTACTGAAAAATAAAATAGATTGTACTCTTTTTTGGTTTTTATTTGAATAAATCTGTTTATATATGCTACTATACGTATGAGTTTTTCCATACTGGAATACTTTTCTATTAATTTATAAATTGGATAACTTGTTTCGTCATTAATTATTGTGTTTACCAGTACTGTTTCTTCTACAGATTGCTTCTGAAGCCAAAGTTCCTTTGGGTTAGCTAGCCATCTTGGACCTTTCCACCAAAGATCACAGTGTGTCAATTGTTTTGAATCAATTCCCCTAGATGCTAAATCTGCTGGATTATCCTCTGACTTGATTCCATGCAGTCTTTTTATACCCGTTACTCGTAGAGTAAAAGGGTATACTAGATTCGTTGAAAAGTATGTAACAGGCAGAAGGAAGCGTTTCCGACCATATAAAGTACATATATTCTTGATCAGGATCAATAGCCGAGTCGATCTGGCCATGTCCGTCTGTCTGTCCATCCGTATGAACGTCGAGATCTCAGGAACTTCAAAAGCTAGAAAGTTGAGATTCAGCATACAGACTCCAGAGATATAGAAGCAGCGCAATATAGTCGATTCATGTTGCAATCATGTTGCAAAATTTAACCTTACTCTCCAAGCATAATTTTCTACCTTACTGATTAATGGCTCTTTTATTCCTTGGATCAGTAAACTTAACAAATGAGCGGCGCACAGTTCTAGTTTAGGGAAAGTTTTTCTATTTTTTACAGGACTGACTCTACTCCTAATTTAGCATACACTGCAGCATATGCTTTTTCTGACGCATCAGCGAATCCATGTAGCTGAATACTTATGCCATTTCTAGAATTAATCCATCGTTGGATTCGAATATTTTCTAAATATAATACATTTTCCTAATATGCTTCCCAGTATTTCAAATCTTCTACTGCTAATTCCTGATCCCATTCACTTTTGCTTATCCAAAGTTTTTGAATGAAAAGCTTTCCTAAAATAGTCACTGGAGCCAACCATTCTAAGGGATCATATATTTTAGATCATATCCATTGTACTATCCTTTTGTTTGTCAATTTGGATGACCCGCAGCTTACTTTAAACTTGAATAAATCCTTTTGTGGTTCCCATTGAAGTCCAAGTGTTTTAACACTCTCATTTTCAATAATACTAAGAACCTTGTTATCCCCAGTATCCTCTACTGTTGATATTATTTCTGAAGTATTAGAAATCCATTATTTTAAATTTTGTTCCACATTTTGTAATTCGTTTGAAATTAGTTGGACAACATTTTTGGCGTCTTCTACAGAATCAACTCCAGTCATTAGGTCGTCCATGTAAAAATCGTTTCTTGTTATTTCACTTGTATTTTTATTTTGACATTTATCTGCTATGTCCACCAGAACCCTAGTAGCTAAGTATGGTGCAGATGCCGTACTATAAGTGTCTAAAGATGTGTTTAGACATGATAAGTAGACAAACTATAAATATTTTCTATTTATGGGCTGCAATAAACATGGCAGGGGACAACAGATAAGTACGATTGCAGTGGTCTATTGCCGAAGTGTTAAGAGATATGATCACGCGGGAGGTGATTAGCGCAGTCATAGGTCACAAATATAGATTTAAGATAAATCTCAGCTGCATTGACCAACGCAGACTTCAGCGTCTTACAACCGCTGCATTATATAATTAGATGATAAGAACCTATGTAAGAATGAATAAAAGGCGATGACCTCGAAGTAGCGAGTCAGTTAGATTCAAACACCCGAATTGAACTCATTAAGTGTACGCATTAGTTTATAGTGTGAACATTTTGGTCCTTCGAGAAATTCTGTTGTTTTCCCCCACCAGTGGTAAGAAACACAGAAGAAGAAACCAGCGCCTTAAAGTAAAAAGAGCAAGGTTATTCGAGTGATTCTGTTGTTTCCCCCACCAGTGGTAAGAAACACAGAATAAAAGACCACGCCTTAAAGTACTAGGACTATAAGGTGAAACATTGTGTTCTTGCTTTTCTTTGGCTGATCAATCAGCTGTGAGTCGAGGCACAGCTAGGTCAACTGGGCGACCAATCAAAAAATCCTCCAACGGATCACGCCAAAGAATACAAGCAGAAAGTACAAGTCACAGTGATTGTTTTCCCAAGATGTTGTCGGAAAGATCTGTGAAATTGATGCAAGACCAAGGAGTGCTGCAGAACAAAATACTGCAAGCCATCAAGGACAAGGCATCTATACCAGCAATAGAAGCATTGGTAGACCAATTTACTACTAACAACAATGCACTGGTAAAATTGGGAGTTGGCGATCATCAATATTTTAATGATAAAATATTTATTAAAACTATGGATGCTACCGGAAACTGGTCTCGTAGTGACATGGACAGAGCAAGAGTCTTCGCTGATCATCTCAAAAAGGTATTTCAACCCAATCCAGCCACTAACTCATTTACTCTCCCACCCTTAACTGCATCTGAATTAGCACCACAAGATCCCATAGAATTTCTGCCAAGCGAAATAACGAAAGTCATTAGAGACCAACTGAAGACTGGAAAATCGCCTGGCTTCGATTTAATAACACCGAAAATGATCATCGAGCTTCCAATGTGTGCAGTTCTACAAATCTGCCTACTCTTCAACGCTATTACCAAAATTGGATACTTTCCTCAAAAGTGGAAGAAATCAGTTATAGTTATGATCCCTAAGCCTGGGAAAGACAAAACACAGCCATCATCATACAGGCCAATAAGCCTACTTACTTGTCTCTCCAAGTTATTTGAAAAAGTACTGCTGCTACGAATCAGTCCCCACCTTAAAACACACGACACACTCCCATCGCACCAATTTGGTTTTCGGGCAAAACATGGAACTGTTGAGCAGGTTAACCGCATCACAACGGAAATTCGCACTGCTTTTGAGCATCGTGAATATTGTACAGCTTTATTCTTAGACGTTGCACAAGCATTCGATAGAGTATGGTTGGATGGACTTATGTTTAAAATAACCAAACTGCTGCCTCAAAACTTACATAAGCTTCTAAAGTCTTACTTATACAAAAGAGTGTTCGCGGTTAGATGTAGTTCAAGCACTTCAAGCGATTGTACTATAGAAGCTGGAGTGCCCCAAGGAAGTGTATTAGGTCCAATTCTATACACCCTATACACAGCGGACATCCCAACAGACTACCAGCTAACAATATCCACATTCGCTGATGACACTGCAATACTGAGTCGATCCAGATGCCCAGTAAAAGCTACGATGCAACTAGCACGCTATTTAACATGTGTAGAGAATTGGCTTGCAAATTGGCGCATACGAGTAAACGAACAAAAATGCAAACAAGTTACGTTTACCCTTAACAAACAAAGCTGCCCGCCCTTGGTTATGAACCACACGCGCATCCCACAAGCCGATGACGTAACATACTTAGGTATTCATCTGGACAAGCGGCTCACCTGGCGGAAACACATAGAGGCCAAGACGACGCACCTGAGACTAAAAGCAAAGGATCTACACTGGCTTATAAACGTTCGGTCTCCCCTGAGCCTGGAGTACAAAGTCCTTTTGTATAACTCCGTTCTTAAACCCATATGGACCTATGGCTCCGAGCTATGGGGCAATGCATCGAGAAGCAACATCGACATCATTCAGCGAGCACAGTCTAGGATTCTGAGAATCATAACCGGAGCTCCATGGTATCTTCGGAACGAGAATATACACAAAGACCTAAAAATAAAACTTGTCATTGAGACAATAACAGAGAGAAAAGTTAAATACAAGGAAAAACTAGGCTCACATCCAAATCCCCTTGCAAGGAAACTTCTTCGAGTATGCAGCCAAAGTCGACTGCACCGCAACGATCAACCAGCCCAGCGTTAAATTTGTTAGGCCACATAGCACAAATCATCTCATAAAATGATAATTAGCTAGCTTAGAATAAGATTTGAAAACTTATTGTTAGTCTCTTAAGTAAAAGGGAAGATTCAATAAATAAGAAAAAGAAGGAAAAAAAAAAAAAAATGGATGCTTTCAAGGCCTACAAGGAGTCGCAATTAAAGGTAGAAACACTTGAAGAGGTAAATATACCAAGTGGATCAAAATTATCAGATTCCGCATCAGCTCGGAGCTCCAGTCCAGTTGATAATCTGGTTCAACTGGTGGACAGAAGAGCGGACAGGGTGAGGCAACAGATAAGCCTAATATACGAAACCCTGGATAGTTCAAGTGAGATTGAACTAGTCAAGCAGCTGGCAATGATGAAAAGTCATTGGTCCGTGACGGACACACTGAAACTGCTTGAAAACAAGTATGACAGAACTGCCTTTGATCAAGATGAGGCAGACATTCTGCAATCTGATGTTGCCGCACTAGAGATGGTACTTCAGAGGAAGTTGGAACAGTTCAAAAGTTCCAACTACGACGTGCCAGAACTCCCAAAAGTGGACCTTCCAACGTTCAATGGAAATGCGAAGGAATGGCCAACATTTTACGAGCTGTTCTCTGAACTAATAGACAGCAGGAAGGATCTCAGCAACACAAGGAAGCTGGGATATTTAAGAGCCTGCTTAAAAGGAGAAGCTCAAATGGTGGTTAGCCATTTGATAACGGGATCAGCGGCTAGCTATGCAGCAGCGTGGGAGCTTATCTGCAAACGCTATGAGAATAGCAGAAAAATATTCTCCCAACACTTCAACAAATTAATGGAACTGGAGTGCTTGCTGCCCCACGATGAGAAAAATGTAGGGAAGTTTTTGGATACTGCGACCGAGAGCATATTCATCATAAAGCAAAAAGGAAAAATAGGAAGTTCTGCTGACGTAATTTTAGCTGAAATTCCCAGAAGACGCTGATTTCAGAGGAAGCAGCACAAATATTAAGGATTCCCAGAGTAAGAAGTACTATAGAGGTCGAAGGTAACTCCCAGACTACTCAATTATCAAAAAATAGTGTCCACCTGACGATCAAACCAAAAATTCCAAGCAGCTTCAAAGCATCAACGGAAGCATTGGTTTTACCAACACTCCATAGAGCCCTTCCCAGCAAAAAGTTTGATATTGATATCAACAAAGAGTGGAAGGGCTACAGGCTAGCAGATCCACGATTCAACGAGCCAAGCAGAATTGACATGGTGATAGGTGTGGATCTATTTCCCCTGATTATGATGGAAAAAATAAAAACCGTGAATGGAATCTTGGGACAAAAAACCAAATTTGGATGGATTGTGTCCGGAAATATAACTCGAGCAGCAAAGCACAAAATTATAAGTGCCACTACAACAATAAATCTAAAGGACCTGGATCGCTTTTGGGAATTGGAAGATGAAGCCGATGAGACGATTACAGACAATGCAGAATGCGAAAGAAAATTCCAAGAAACAACTGTCATCAACGAGGAAGGCAGATTTGTGGTGTCAATTCCATTCCGCCAAGAGGCAAAGCTGGGGGACTCTCGCAAACAGGCAATGGCAAGGCTCATGCAAATGGAAAAGAAGTTTCAAAGAAACCCAAAGAACTGGGCTGCATACAACGAATTCATGAAAGAATACCTTAAGATGGGACATATGGAATCTGTAAAGGCAACGGGTCAAGGTAAATACTATTTACCCCATCAAGCAATCATCAGGCCTGGAAGCTTAACTACGAAGCTACGAGTAGTTTTTGACGCATCCGCAAAAACGACAAATGGACTAAGCCTAAATGACGTTATTATAGCTGGTCCTAAGATTCAAAAGGATATATTCGATATTCTAATTAAATGGCGCAAGTGGCAATATGTTATGGTAGCTGACATTGAAAAAATGTATCGCCAAATAAAGGTTGCTGAGAAAGACCAAGAATACCAATATATCCTATGGAAAGATGATCCAAAACTGCCGATCAGTGAGTTTAAGTTAACAACCGTAACGTATGGCACCTCGGCAGCACCTTTCTTAGCAGTCCGATGTCTACGAGAGCTGGCAGACCGGTTTTGCCAAGAGGATAGCGTCTTAGCAGAAACAGTAAGAGACGACTTTTATATGGATGACCTCATAACTGGTGGAGACACAGTCAACGAGTGCTATGAACTTCAAAGGAAATTGAGACAAGTGATGGAGAAGGCCGGCATGCATCTGCGAAAATGGGTTGCAAATGACGAACGCATTTTAGCCGACATTCAGGACGACGGTGCTACGGATAAAATCTGCATTGAGGAGAATGAATCGATCAAAACCTTAGGACTTCAATGGGATCCGAAGAAGGATACATTTACGTTTTCGGTAGAAAACCCAATGCTAACACGCATAACAAAGCGGTTAGTGTTATCACAGTTGTCCAGAATTTTCGACCCACTAGGATGGTTGGCACCGGTAACGATTCAAGGCAAATGTTTCATTCAGGAACTGTGGAAGTTACCGATGACTTGGGACGTTGAATTGGAAACCAACTTAGCAAACTGGTGGATGGAATATGCTAAAGGTCTATCAGATTTAGAAGAAATTAGCATTTCACGCTGGACTGGATGCTCCAAAGGTATTATGGAGCTACATGGATTCTGCGATGCATCAGAGAAAGCATATGCAGCGGCTGTGTATACAAAAGTAGGCGGCAGAGTTACCTTGCTAGCAGCAAAAAGCAAAGTAAATCCTATAAAAAACAGGAAAACAATTCTTAAGTTGGAATTATGTGCTGCGCATTTACTAGCAAAGTTATTAGCGAAAGTGCAGGCTATATGGAGCAACAAGATTACAACGCATGCATGGAGTGATTCGCAAATTACTATTGCCTGGATACAGAACAAGCGCAGCAAAGATAAGTTCGTCAGAACTTGAGTGGAAGATATCAATAAACTAATTCCCAATGTCAAATGGAATTACGTTAAATCGGAAGAAAATCCAGCAGACGTGGCTTCAAGAGGGATATCACCGCAAGCTTTTAAAATCTGTGAAATTTGGTGGAGACGGCCGAATGGGCTATCTATAGATGCACAACACTGGCCCACTCAAAAGGAATCGGAAATGGTTGTGGTATCCACATTGATAAAATCCGAATATCTGCAAAACCATCTTTTATCAAAGTATTCATCGATCGACAAACTTCTTAGAGTAATGGCGTATGTATTACGCTTCATAACAAAGCTGAGAGGAAAATCGCAACAGCAGTCACATCTTACGGTGGAGGAATTAAAGCTAGCGAAGATTGCTGTGGTAAAGATATAACAACAGCTAGATTTTGGACACGAAGTCAGACTACTCAAAAACAAAAGACCTTTAGACCCAAAGAGTAAGTTGCAGGCGCTAAATCCGTTTTTGGATAGTGATGGCGTACTTCGAGTTGGTGGACGACTACAAAACGCAATGATACCGTATAATGTAAAACATCCAATTATACTGGATAAGTCACATTTGACTTGGTTAATTGTAAAGGATTCTCATAAAGAAACTCTGCATGGCGGAATTAACATTATGAGAACTTATATTCAGAGGGAGTTCTGGATATTTGGCATACAAAATTCCTTAAAGAAATATTTAAGGGAATGTATTGTATGCATACGATACAAGCAAGAGATGTCCAGTCAACTGATATACTGGAATAGACTACGCCGGACCGTTCCAGATTCGCTGCTCAAAGGGAAGAGGTCAAAAAACGTATAAAGGATACATTTGTGTATTTGTTTGTATGGCAACAAAAGCAATACATTTGGAAGCTGTTAGCGACCTTTCGTCAGACAAATTCCTGGAGGCTCTTCGACGGTTCTTTGCAAGAGTGAGAACATATACTCAGATAATGGAACAAACTTCGTAGGAGCTTCAAGAGTATTGGACAAAGAATTTGTAGCTGCGATTAAAAACAATAATGAGTTAGCACCTTCACTAGAAAAAGAAGGCATCAAGTGGCACTTTATCCCCCCGGGAAGCCCCCACATGGGAGGTTTATGGGAAGCCGGTGTAAAATCAGTGAAGCATCACCTTAAACGAGTTATTGGTGAAAACAGCTTTACATATGAAGAATTTGCATCGCTGCTATGTCAAATCGAAGCAGTGCTAAACTCGCGCCCATTAGTCACTGTAAGGAGCGAAAACGATGGTGAGGAAATATTAACGCCGGGTCATTTTCTGGTGGAAGACCTCTAATTGGAGCTCCTGAACATTTTGACGAAAGTAAGACAATCAGCTCTTTGGATAGATGGAAGCTTATTCAACGCATCAGAGGTGATTTTTGGAAGAAATGGAAAGAGGAGTATCTGGTGTCATTGCAACAGCGAACCAAATGGCGCCAGGTAAAGCCAAATCTGAAGGAGGGACAGTTGGTTCTTATAAACATGAGAACACTCACCCTGCAAGATGGCCAATGGGAAGAATCATTAGTACGACTAAAGGACAAGATGATAAAGTCCGGGTAGTCACGGTTAAAACAAGCGATGGGGAAGTAAAAAGATCGCTAAACAAGATCTGTCAACTTCCTGTTAGCGAAGCAAAACCAGCTGGAGCTGCAACGCCATCTAGAACGGAGTCAATGCAGCTACGCAAGGACAAGAAGCTTAGGCAGCGAGTTCCAAAAGGCAAAAGGAATGGCACTGGAAGCATAGCTACTGTGCTATGCTGTTTATTGATGTTGCAAGCTACAACTGCGACAAAAAATTCGGAAGAAATTCCCAAAGAACTTGGGAAAATTTACGACATCGACGCAAAAGCTGCAGTTATGGTAAACAAAATTGGTAAAATTGAAGTCGCTACATCCAGTTGGCAATTATTGTTTTATTATGACATGCAAGCCTATTTTGATGTCATAAAACAATCAGAGGACTTCCTGGAAAAATCCCGCCTGGTTTGCGAAAAAATGGGAGACTTCAAGGACTACTGCGATTTCTTCGGCACGACAATAAGGACAAAAATTGACAACATAAAAGAAAAAGACAAAATACTACGGCACCGTACCAACCGAAAGAAAAGGTTTATACTGTTCTTTGATATCGGAAATGCAAATAGAATACAGGAAAATATGCAAACGATCATAAAAAACGAAAAACATCTAATGGAATATGTTGACAATCAGACCTCGGTCATCAATGCCACGGAAGAATTAGTAAGAGCAACTACGATAGAAGCAAACCGGAATTTGGGAAAACTGACCCAACAAGTCAATATTATTGCAGAAACCATGAAGGAGCACTTTATGGTATATAAGGAGTCAATTAAATTCCTTATGTTATCAAATCAAGTGCGAAACTGGATTGAAGAGGCAGAAAGCCTACAAGCAACAGCGATCTCAATGGTAACGGACATTAGTGAAGGAAGAATTCATTCTACACTAATTGCGCCTAACAAAATGCTGGAGGAGCTCGAAAAAGTTAAGCAAAAATTAGGACGAAAACAAATGCTACCGGGTGGAAATTCAGTTATACAATTACCACTGATCTATAAACTGATGAAGGCACAAGCTATGTTGAAGGATAATGTCCTATTCATTGAAGCAAAATTGCCGATATACAACAATCAGGAAACGGATCTCTTTGGAGTAATCCCAATACCACTGTGGTCAAACGGAACAAAGCTTATTCCGAAATGGAATTCTAAATATTTTGCGTCCAATACAGACATAAACGCTTATCACCTAATGTCTGAAATGGAAATTAACCAATGCAGCCAAGAGGATTCGACAACATGGCTTTGCGAAAATAATTGGGCATGGAAAAACGCGGATGATCACTCTTGCGAAATATCTCCATTGAAACCAAGCAAGGCACACTCATGCGAAATGATGGAATTCCAAGGCAATTCGTTCATCAAAGAGATAAGTGGATCCAACCGTTGGCTATTTAGACTGTTTCGGAATACAACAGCTAATAAAAGATGCAACGAACAGCATCAAGTTATAAGACTGCCCAATCAAGGCATTATACAACTACCTGCAGGATGCACAGAAATATTAGGGGATACAACAATAATTACTCCTCAAAAAGTAATTTCGACAGCGTCTGAAATGTCTATCTTTCCCAGTTTACGAATTATAGATGACAAGGAGACATGGAACGTGGTCCCGCTGAAGCACTTTATTGTCAACAACACTAATGAACTACAAAATCTTCAAATGCGCATCAAGACTCTGAAAAATAACAAAGTACACATTGATGACTTGATTTTCCACACGGCAAGCGGACACTCGGCTCTAGCGTTGACAACGATTATCATAATTATAATGCTCATTTATATCCGGAGGCAACGCATAAATGAGAGACAACTACTGGCCGTACACTTTTCCCCCCCGGAGAATGTCTAAAGATGTGTTTAGACATGATAAGTAGACAAACTATAAATATGTTCTATTTATGGGCTGCAATAAACATGGCAGGGGACAACATAAGTGGCAACCACATATAAGTACGATTGCAGAGGTCTATTGCCGAAGTGTTAAGAGATATGATCACGCGGGAGGTGATAAGCGCAGTCATAGGTCATAGGTCACAAATATAGATTTAAGATAAATCTCAGCTGCATTGACCAACGCAGACTGCAGCGTCTTACAACCGCTGCATTATATAATTAGATGATAAGAACCTATGTAAGAATGAATAAAAGGCGATGCCCTCGAAGTAGCGAGTCAGTTAGATTCAAACACCCGAATTGAACTCATTAAGTGTACGCATTAGTTTATAGTGTGAACAATAAGTGACTGTTGTTAGTTTATAATTTTAAATTTTTTCTTCTGGAGAATTTCTCCATAAAATATATTGATATTTTTGGTCATTGTTATTTATTGTAATCTGACGGAACATTTTTTCAATGTCCGCAGAAACAACAAATGCCCATTTTCTCCATTTAACAATAATGTCAAAAATATCTTTTTGAACTTGTGTTTCAACCCACATTATGTCGTTCAAACTTTTATTATCTGTAGTTTTTGCTGAATCGCGAATTACAGCCTGGTGCCGCAAGAAATATTTTCCTTCATCCTGCACTGCAACCATTTGTCCTAAATCTATTTAACTTTTACTCCAAATTCATATAACGCGCTATAGCTTGTTTTTTCAAATCTCCTAAGGTGGCATCCTCCTTGAATGGAATTGACACAATTTATCGCCCATCTGAATCTTTTTTAGTAGTTTTAGTAGTGAATTTATTTTCACATATTTCAGACTTGATATCATTTTTGTCTTCCTCTTCAACTTTCCAGTAGCGATCCAAATCTTTTATTTCGATCGTTGTTGCTACAATTGTTTCCTTTCCCTTGGATTTTTTACATCCCGAAACAATCCACCCGAAATTAGTTTTCTGCCCAAGAAGCCCATCAATTCTTTTAACTCAATTTTGCAAAATGTGAATGTATAAGTCGGCTCCAATGATAAGATCAATTTGACCTGGCTTATTAAAATCGGGGTCAGCTAGTTTATAGCCCTTCTATTTTTCCTTATCAACATCAATTTTGCTGACTGGAAGGACCTTCATTAGTTTTATTGCTTCAATTTCTAAATTAGTAGGAGAATTTTTAATTGAAATAATGGTTTTGTGCTTGGAGATGCACTTTTCTGTGGAAGATACTCCACTTATTTCTGTTTGAGATCTAATTCTTTTTAATTTTAGAATCTGCGCAGATTCTTCAGAAATGATAGTGCTTTGTGACCCACTGTCAATCAATGCTCTGAAATTTTTATAATTGCCTTTAGATGTTTTTATTTGAACCCTAGCCGTAACGTGCCATCATCTCTTCATAGTGCTTATTTTTTAAGTAGTCATGATCGACTACTCCAATACGCAACAGTGCCGAGTGATTTCGTACGCATTCCGACTTTAAATCGTCATATTGCTTTAGGAAGGCAAAACTGAGGCTTGGAAAATTTGGTAATTTTCTACTGGCTTGGGTAATTTCAGTTTGCTTTTTTATAAGGGTAATCGTTTCAGCGGACAACATCTTTATTTTTGTGTTTGTAATTTCCACTTCCGATTTCAGTTTTTTTTTTTTACAACTAATTTTTGTTTTTATATGTATGTGTGTATAAATGTTTTTTATGTATATATAATAAACTTTTTTGGTGATAGATTTAATGAAAAAAAATATATTTTCCTTTTTATGATCTTTATTTGAATAAGTTTCACCAGAGGTCAGTTAAGAACTAATTTACAAATGTATTCCTTCGGCCCAGCAAACCTTTTACAGAGAATTAACATAAGCCTTTTAAGTTCTACTTAGCTTTATATGTCAAGCTTAACAGATCATTAAGCTCGTATGAATCCGTATGAATATGTTTATATTATTCTATATTTATATATATACATATGTGTATATACACAAAAAAAATCTTGAGTTAACTTAGCTGCCGTCGTTTTCACTGCTGCTGTTATTGTTGCTGCTGCCGTTGTTGTTACGTTGCGTTTCTTCCTTCTCTAACTAGGCTCCGTTGACGTCGATGTTAAAGATAATTGTTTTATTTTTTTGCGAGTTCGAGTTAGGAGGCGCACTTGAGGTGGTTAAATTTATGTGTCGCACTTAAACTTCGGTGGCGCACAGGAGGTAGTTTGATTTTAGGACGTTTGATTTTATGATGTGGTCACTTGAATGGAGTTATTTCACTTTGATGAAATTAAAAATTTTTTTTTTCGTGTGCTGGAATTATTTTTGGGAGTTTTTGTCGCCGGGCCTGATCGCATCTTAAAGTAAATGGGCTACGTAGAGGCCTAATTAAATAATCCCCGCCTTATAGAGGTCTCCCACTAAGGGGCTAATTTGGCTGACTCATGTGGTGTGCACTTAGATTACATGTTTTTGAGCACAGCGCTCATATCGCCTTAGATAATAAAATCCTAAATGAAAATTTGACACTCCCGATTCATTTACACAAGATATGAACGGAGCCCAATATTAAGGGTCTTTAAATATATTCGTGTTCGTCTGAACACACTAGGCATCTTGCTCTGTAGGAACTGTACAGGTGTCTGGCGAAACCGGCCGTAACAGAGCAAGGGACAGGAGTTTGTGACAAGCAAGGCTTACTGACATTAAAAAATTGTGTATAAGGTATGGGCATTACATTTCATAATTGTATCATTTCTTTGTAGAACAAAGGTTTGTTAGAATTATACTTATGATTGCGTTATAAAAAATATTTATGGCATCCGCAATAATGTTTTAAGCGTTAAGATCGGACCAATTAAGGGAAGATATAAAGCTATTCAGCTGAAGAAAATTAGCCTTGCAAAAGCAATGTTTTCGTTTAGTTGAATTCTTTGGATTTTCTTTTATTGCTGTACCTGTGTTCATTGTCACCTTAAAAGTAGGATGATATTAATCTTCCGGTTGAGTAAGGTGTGCACTGTAGACATAAAAACACACTTCAGAACAAAGCAGAGGTCCAGTAATCGACCAAGAGGATTTCGAACTGCCCTCTTAACAAGCGGGCAACTGATCTCTGCACCATCGCTTGGCAATAGCTTTAAATCGATTTTCCAACTTATTTATATATTATAAAAACATTTACCAACAGAACAAAAACTATCTTCACCAAACATAAACTTTTCTTGTCTTTCTATTTCAGCCCAAAATTAAGTGGTTACAGCTTGGATTTTTTTTATACCACTCCACCAATGTCTACGCATGCGTTCGGCTTTGTTATATTAAAAGTTAAAATATGGAAGGACCTTAGAATTTTAAAGGCTTCAGATATTCCTTCCATAAATATTTGGAGCAATAACTTATCATCAACTATTTTATTGGTAAGAGATTTTTACAAGTAAGCAATTCGATTAGTTTAAATTCTCAAACATTTATCCAGCTCTCCCAAACTATTTAATTATCAGTATAATAATTATTTTGCAAAAACTTTTCGGTGCACTTTCTATTTTAAGGGAATATAAGTTGTACACAAACTGCACCCAACTAAAACATAGAACGCAATAAACATGACAATGGATCTGACTAAAACGTAATAGAACGTTTGAGCTTTGAAGGGATATATAGTGACATATTCATTTCTTCATATAAAAAAGCTAAAGCCGATCTTTTGAAAAGCTTCACTCTCCAAAAGCCTCATAAATAACATTCCCCCAAGATACGAACCGCTTAACGGTAACGAGCTTAATGATCTGTTAAGCTTGACATATAAAGCTAAGTAGAACCTAAAAGGCTTATGTTAATCCTCTGTAAAAGGTTTGCTGGGCCGAAAGAATACATTTGTAAATTAGTTCTTAACTGACCTCTGGTGAAACTTATTCAAATAAAGATCATAAAAAGGAAAATATATTTTTTTTCATTAAATCTATCACCAAAAAAAGTTTATATTATTATCCTAGTCAACTCGTTATCCTTTGACAATCTAGTGAAAAGAGGAAACTTGTACGACCAAGTAACCTTTTCTGATTGTACCCGCGAATTGGCCGCAACAAAGTGATTTCGGTTCGTTTAAAGTGACTAAAATCGGTATCCGCACAAGAACCTGTGCGATCGGAGTTACTTTAAAGACCTAATTTTGTGGACCGCTTCGTGAAGTGAGACCTCCACTAAGGTGTAATACAATTAAAAGGCGCACAGTGCAGTTCACTAAGACACAAGTCTCGACATACTGTAGCAGTCTGTGAACAAAAACAGTAGCCCACTAAAATCAAAAGTGCGACCGCTACTATTGTATAAAACAATAAAAAGTTAAAACAGTGCAGTTCACTTAAGGCATAAGTCTCGACATACTGCAGCAGTCTGTGAACAAGAACAGAAACTAACCTATAAATAAAACTAAAATGGAATTACCAGCGGAAAATATGACTCAATTACTTCGGCAAATACGCCAAGTACCGAAATTCTCTGGGGACCCATCAAATCTCAGCTCGTTCATCAGACGTATCGAATACCTGTTGAACTTATACCCTTCAAACGACGCTCGACAGAAGGCGGTTATATTTGGAGCCATCGAACTTCAAATTGTCGGAGATGCGGAAAAGGTTACCCAATTTGGAATGCACAACGAATGGACAACTTTAAGAGACGCCCTAATCACGGAATTCAAGACTCAGACGCCCCTGGAGGAACTACTAGGAAGATTGTATCGCACACCTTTTAAGGGTAACTTACGTCTATTCTGTGACGTCAACGCTCACTCTCCGATAGGTTGTTCATGACCTTAGCGCGGTATGACATTTCAACCGTTCAAAAATTAAGGCAAACCGCCCAACAAGAAGGTCTATACGAAGACCCAATTTCAAAAACATTCGATAGTCAGCCAAAACTTAACTCAAATTCACCTAACACCTATAAACATTCAAACATTAACCAAATCAAAAACACTTACCCCAACCAACGATTCATTCGCCCCTTTATTCCATTAAATCCCACACAGACCCAAAACACTAACGTAAACAATCAAACCCCTCTTAGACAAATTCCTCCGACCAGACAACAGCAACTTAATCAGTACAGAAATTTATACAACGGATTCAGAACAGACTTACTTCAGGACCGTCAAAACGACACCCGAAACTACTATCAGCCCCCCCAACAACCAAGAGTGCCAAATAAGCGTTTTAGAGAAAGCAGCGAACAATCGCGTATGCAGACAAATGAAAATTTTCACCAGCACGAATTAGATTACGATAACGAAACTGAACACTACATTAATAACGACGAACAGTTCCACGAAGATCAATTACAGAATACTCAGACAGAATTGTTTACAGATCAGCAATATCAACAAGCTGAAAATTTCCAATACCAGCCTGGGATCCCACCAATACATAGAGATCATGTTTAATAACCACAGATATAGATGCATAGTTGATACTGGCTCTTCGATAAACTTGATGAGCTCAAACTTTTTCAATCTTCAAGTTAAAGATAAGCAAATAACTGTCCGAAGTATGACAGGCTATTCTAAATTAAATAAATATGTAGACCTTCCAGCCAACGGTCTTTTTCAACAAACGCAAAAATTCTATATTCATTCATTTTCACCTTATTATGATATTCTGTTAGGAAGAAAAATACTAATAGAGAATAACGGTTTAATAGACTACTCTCGGAAAGAAACAATAATTAACGAAAGAACATTCATTCACAAAGAATTAGATCCATGTGATGAGAACTCTTCGGAAAACTTTAATGCACTCTTACAAGAAAACAACTTTACATCAGAAATAAACTATGCCATGGACAACAACATAGATTCAGAACACACATACAGACTAGAACATTTAAACAGTGAGGAAAAATACAGATACAAATATTTTACAAATTTATTAAAAGAGTTCAATGAGATTCAATATTCCAAAAATGAAAACCTTACATTCACAAGAATAATACGTCACGATATAAAAACCTCTCATGAAAACACAGTTTAAAAAAGACCATACTCGTACCCGTTTTCCTACGAAGCAGAAGTAAATAAGCAAATTGAGGAAATGTTAAAACAAGGCATTATACGCGAAAGCGACTCCCCTTATTGCAGTCCATTATGGATTGTCCCCAAAATTCAGGTTGGTCGTGGACTATCGAAATCTAAATGAAATAACAATAAATGATAAATTTCCGATTCCTAACATGGACGAAATACTAGGCAAATTAGGAAAATGCCAGTATTTTACTACAATTGACTTAGCAAAAGGCTTTCATCAAATCGAAATGGACCCTAAGTCTATACCAAAAACGGCGTTTTCGACCAAACATGGTCACTATGAGTACACTCGCATGCCATTTGGCTTAAAAAATGCTCCTGAAACCTTCCAACGGTGCATGAATTACGTCCTAAAAGACCTCATAAATAAGCATTGCCTTGTTTATTTAGATGATGTGATCATCTATTCAACATCTCTGAACGAACACCTAGACTCACTGAGGAAGGTTTTTGAGAAACTTAAAGAAGCCAATCTTAAACTCCAATTGGAAAAATGCGAATTTTTAAAAAAGCAAACAAATTTCTTAGGTCATATTATAAGTCCAGAAGGCATACGACCTAATAAAGAGAAAGTTAAGGCAATCGAAAGTTTCCTCTCCCAAAGACGCCAAAAGAAATCAAATCTTTCTTAGGCTTATGCGGATACTACCGTAAGTTCATTCCAGACTTTGCAAAGATTGCAAAACCTCTGACAATATATTTAAAAAAAGGAGCTAAAATAGACACAAGAAACGAAGAATACAATAAATCATTTGAAAAATTGAAAACACTCATAATGAACGACCCAATTTTGATTTGCCCTGATTTCACAAAAACATTTCAAGTCACTACTGACGCTAGCAATTTCGCCATAGGAGCCGTGTTATCACAAGACAATAAGCCAGTAAGCTTTGCAAGTAGAACATTAAATGATCATGAACAAAATTATAGCACTATTGAAAAAGAACTACTAGCAATCGTTTGGGCAACCAAATATTTCCGCCCATATCTATATGGAGTCCCCTTTGAGATCTTGAGCGATCACAAACCCCTTGTTTGGCTAAATAATATTAAAGAGCCTAACATAAAACTACAACGTTGGCGAATTAGACTTAGCGAATATAATTTCAAAATCAAATATTTAGAAGGTAAACTTAATCATGTAGCAGACGCTTTATCTCGCGTCAAAATTGAAGAAAACATGGTAGGCGAAGAAGAAAATATTTCAACAGCAGCAACAATACACAGTTCATCAGAAAGCAACGAAACCTACATTGAAATTACAGAAAAACCCATAAACTATTTTGCAAGACAAATTGAATTTATAAAAGATAGCGTAGACCAAGTAGAGACAACGAAATACTTTCCCAAAATAAAACTGACCATCAAATACACTGACATGACCCTGACAAAGGCAAAAGATATCCTTATTAAATACTTCTTAGATAATAGCAGTGTTATTTACCTGGAAAAAGCATACCGAGAAACCATTAACCCACATAGTAACGTGAAAATTCTGAAAAGTATCATAATGTTAAAAGACATAAAATCTTATCCTGAATTTAAAGAATTCATTATTACTCAACATTCTAAATTGTTACACCCTGGTATTGAAAAAATGATACGATTATTTAAAGAAACTCACTATTTTCCCGATTATAATAAACTAATTCAAAACATTATCAATGATTGTGAAGTCTGTAACCTTGCAAAGACAGAACATAGACCAACAAAACTAGTTTTCGAAATAACTCCAGAGACAAATAACCCACGTGAAATTTATGTTATTGACTTTAATGCTATTGACAACGAACAGTATTTATCTTGTATAGACGTTTATTCAAAATATGCTTCACTTATTAAAACAAGATGTAGAGATTGGTTAGAGGCAAAACGAGCCATTAATAGAATTTTTAACGACATGGGAAAACCACAGAAAATTAAAGCAGACAAGGACTCCGCGTTTATAAGCACTTCTTTAAAAACTTGGCTAAACAACGAAGACATACAAATAGATATTACCACAAGTAAAACAGGAATAGCAGACATAGAACGCCTTCATAAAACCATAAATGAAAAAATCAGAATTATCAATACTGAAAACAATAGAGAAAATAAAGAAACACTAATGGAAACAATTTTATACATATACAACCACAAGACTAAACATAACACAACCAGACAGATACCGGCTAACATCCTTCTTTACGCAGACACTCCTACTAATGATACCCAGATGATTAAAGAAATGAAAATCAAAAATCTTAACAAAAAACGACAGGATTTCGAAATCGACACAAAATTTAGACAAGCACCCTTAACACGCGCAAAATCAAAGAATCCCTTTAGAAAAACAGGCAGAATAGAACAATTAGACGAAAAACATTATAACGAAAATAATAGAGGTCAAAACGTTATTCATTATAAAAGCAAATTTAAAAAGAAAAAGAAAGTTAATGACAGCAAATACTTGCAGCAAACCGACACCTCCCAGTCATCGGACTCATAATCACCATAATAACTTGTATTGCGACACAAACTACAGCAGGAACAATCGAAATCAACCCAATAGAAAACAATCAAGGATTTTTGTTTGAATCTGGAACAATACAAATCCCCATCACCTTTATGCATCACTGTCTCACCATAAATATTACAGAAGTTGAAGAAACATTTAATAGTATAATTAAAGAATGTCAAGAATTTAAAAATGTCACACAAATTAAATATTTAACCGAGAAAAGGGAAAGGCTAACTTTGTAGGTTCCACATTAAGATATCTTTTTGGCACACTGACAGTCTCAATAATGGCAGAAATAATTAACAACCAGTCCAATTCTTTGAAAAAGGAACAAAAATTGAATCTATTAATATTTAATATTGAACATTTTACCGAATATATCGAAGACATTGAAATGGGTTCACAACTAACACGACTAGGAATATTTAATCCTAAACTACTAAAACATGAAAATATTGGCCACATTAATTACAAAAATCTGATAAACATAAAAACTTCCGCTTGATATAACGTACCTACTAATGAAATATTCGTAATGTCCCACATTCCTATGAATTCAATTAAACGACAAACTTTCATCATTGCACCTTACCCCGACAATAATGGCCAAATTATTAAGGAAAATATTGAAGGCAAATTCTACTCACATAACAACTATGTTCTAAATACACTAACAAAGAATATTGTCAAAGACCACTGCATAGCTAACAATAAAACACGAAACACCAACTTGTACTTTTCAAAAATATGAAATTGCAAATTCAGTACCACACTTATATCCAGAAATAATCGCTTGAGGGCAAGCTTATATCTAAAAGGTGGGGGAGTGACATATTCATTTCTTCATACGACATATTCACTCTTCATATAAAAAAGCTAAAGCCGATCTTTTGGAAAGCTTCACTCTCCAAAAGCCTCATAAATAACATTCCCCCAAGATACGAACCGCTTAACGGTAACGAGCTTAATGATCTGTTAAGCTTGACATATAAAGCTAAGTAGAACTTAAAAGGCTTATGTTAATCCTCTGTAAAAGGTTTGCTGGGCCGAAAGAATACATTTGTAAATTAGTTTTTTATTTAAATTATTTTTTTTTTTATTAAATCTATCACCAAAAAAGTTTATTATATATACCTGTTACTCGTAGAGTAAAAGGGTATACTAGATTCGTTGAAAAGTATGTAACAGGCAGAAGGAAGCGTTTCCGACCATATAAAGTATATAGAATATATTCTTAATCAGGATCAATAGCCGAGTCGATCTGGCCATGTCCGTCTGTCTGTCCGTCCGTATGAACGCTGAGATCTCAGGAACTACAAAAGCTAGAAAGTGAGATTCATGCCCACAAACCGCCAAAAACTGTCAGTGTTGAAGGCTCTCCTTCGCACTTCCACTAGCTGAGTATCAGATAGTCAAGGAACTCGACTAGCGTTTTCTCTTGTTTTAGTGTAACATATAAATTTATTGGAACGTGGATCAACTAACTTACGTTTAGTAAAAAAGGGAAAAATAACATGAATTAACAGAGCAATTATAAACAATTGTTGTAACAATTAACAACCTTTATTGGACCTCATAATGACTCTTTACAGCAATGCTTACAACAGTACACAAAAAGACTTTAGAAGTTACAAAATCTTAGAAATAAACTTTAAAAGATGTTTATCCAATAAGGTAATCCTGTTAATGGGGAGAGATACAGGCAACAGTTAATTGCTTAATAATAACTAAAAATATTGTAAACGCTTGAACCAACTCCGGTGCGACGCTTTGCTTAATTAAGTTTTTCTTTATTATCAACTTTACTCTTTAAGAACCAGCGACCGAATGCCGCGCTTTGCTTCTTTGTTTTTCTTATCCTCTCTCATGCGTGTCTGTATGCGTGAGAGCTAGGTGTGTGTACATTGTTATCTCTTAAAGCTACCTTATAAGTAAGAGCGGGACAACAGTATTGTTCTTACTTATAACGGGGATATGATCGCATACTTCTCTCTGCCACCATGGGCTTCATACGTTAACCTAAACTACTACATGATACATACATGGTACTGTGGGCCTAAAGGGTATCTATCCTACTACAACTCGGCCGTCCTGACTAGCTGATCCCCTGATCATGGTTTACATTTTTTTGTCTGTAGTTACATATATAATGATTTTGTATCTTAAATATTTATATATAGTTGCACGTACTATATATGTTTGTTGACCTTGTTAACAGTGTTTAATTGTGTGTTCGTTTATTTTTCTTATTGCCTATCCAATGTTTAATGTTTTGAATGCTCCAGACACCTTGGTACGGGTTACGGGATACCTGGAAACCTTCTACGTCTTTTAATAAGAATCTGTCGTTGCTCAGTATTTTGAAAATCATAAATGGACCTTTACATTTTGGAATCAATTTTCTAGAAATACCTGCTGTGCTGTCGAATTTTTTTACCATTACATAATCTCCTATTTTGTATTCAGAAGGCTTTTTGGCGGACTTATCATATTGTGTTTTGTTATACTCTTGAGCTTTTCCTTGATTATTTTCTGCTTCGCTCCTAATCTTCTCTAAATCCCTATCTTCTGGAGTGTTATCTAATTCTTCTAGTTTTTCCTTCAATTCGTCTACTATTTTTCCTCTTTGCTCTAACCCAAAATACTGCGGTGTTGTGTATTATTTAGAACGTGCTCCACTTTATCTATTACTGTATCCCAATATATACCTTTCTCTGGTTCTACCAGTTTTGCTATCATTGGACCTAAACTTCTGTTGACTCTTTCGACCTGTCCGTTCGCCTGTGGTGATCCAGTCGCAATCTTCATACGCTTAACATCAAATTCTAACATAAAATCATCAAACTCCTTGGATGTAAAACAACTTCCCCTGTCTGAAATAATGCATCTAGGCTTGCTGTATGCTCTAAAATAGTCTTTTAAAGCTGTTATGACTTCTCTTGTATTGGTGGTCTTTGTAGTGTATAAACGTACGAACTTAGTAAAACCGTCGATGACAACAAAAATATGTTTTTTGGATCTACCCGAGTCGACTGGGCCGTAATGATCGATATGTATTAGTTCAAACGGTTGACTACCTTTTGGAATGCAGTGCAGAAATCCCTCCTTACCAGTCTTAGGGGAGAACGCAACACATTTTAAACAATTTTCTATATGGTCTAAACATTTGTCTTTGGCATTGGGAAACCAATAAGATTTCAAAATTATATCTAACATTTTGTCTCTACCTATGTGTCCGATCTCATTGTGATTTTTATATAGAATATGATCTTCCATGTCTGTGGGAACATAAAATAATAGTCTGCCGTCGTTACATTTTCTATAAATTATTCCGTTTCTCATTTCGTATAACTTATGTTCATTTTCCTCTAACAGTTTTCTAATTTCTTGAATTTTTTGATCTTTGGCTTGGTAAATTACTAAATTGTCTTCAAACGTATTCGATTCTACTATCATGATATTCGTACATCTACTTAGAGCATCTACATGCTGCATCCTTTAACCTTCTCTAACGCCCATCTAGCTATTCGTGGATTAAGTTCAATCTTATTCAGTGTTAAAGTAAGTGAATTACAATCAGTAATAATTTTAAAGCGTTTTCCATACAAGTATATTCTAAATCGTCTCAGTGCGTGAATAATTGCCATCGTCTCCAGTTCGAAACTGTGATATTTTGCCTCAGCGACTGTTGTACGTTTTGAAAAATAAAATATGGGGTGCAATTTTCCATCCTCTTTCTTTTGACATAATACGGCACCGAAGCCAAGACCGCTTGCATCACAGTGCAGCTCTATCTCGTCTTTGAAATTATAAATGGCTAAAACCGGCGCCTGCACTAACTTTTCCTTGAGTGTAGAAAAACAGCTCATTTCTTTTTCTCCAAATTTAAATTTCTCGTCTTTTCTCAAGAGGTCGTATAACGGTTTCGCTAATGTTGAAAAATCTTTTATGAATCTACGAAAGTATGAACATAAACCTAGGAAACTTTGAACGGATTGCATCTTGTCTGGAATTGGAAAATGTTGTATGGCATCTATACCTTTATCATCTGCCCTAATGCCTTCGCCGTTTATAATGAATCCTAAATACTTAATATTTGTTTGAAGAAACTCACATTTATCCATTCTTAATTCTAATTTATTTTGGGCTAATCTGAGAAACACTTCCTTTAAGGTTCTTAAGTGTTCCTCCATGTATACAATTACTTTGTTGTCCCTAATGAGATCCTCGAAAATTTTGTTTACAAATCTTTGAAACACTGCCGATGCAGTTTTTAGCCCCATTGGCATTCTGAGAAACTCGAATTGACCTAACGGTGTAACAAATGAGGTGTATCTAACCGAATCCTTATTAACAAATACATGAAAATAACCGTTTTTTAAATCAAGTTTCGAAAAAATTTTCTTGTTAACTAGTTTGTCTAAGAGGTCATCGATAAGCGGTATCGGATAATTGTCCTTGATTAATATCTTGTTTAGTTTTCTAAAGTCTATGCATAGTCGTATGTCTCCCGTTTTCTTTTTAACTAAAACTATTGGCGAAGCATATTCGGATTCACTAGGTCGTATAATCCCTTCTTTCATATATTCATCTAACAATTTTTGTAATTTCTCCTTTTCTGAGTAGGCAAGTCTTCTTGGTGCGCAGCTAAATGGTTTTGACGTTTCTAAACATAGTTTTATTTCACATCTGACTAGAGGTTCGGTAGGCTTTCTAACATCTAAGTAGTTGCTTTTGATAATCTCTTTCAATTGACAGTTTAAGGCTCGGTCATTTTCTGCCCCGCATATGTAATTCATTTGCTCATCCTCTACGTAATCAATGCTAAAGATTTCTCTAACTGCTTTTTCATAACTGGGCATAACTGTATTATAAAATTTCTGACTAAGTGCGGAATCCGTTGTAACGCTGCCTAAAGGAATAACTGTTTCGTTCAGTGTTTTACTAACTGTAGTATTAACTGTTTTACTACTCGTTTCGATATCTGCTATACTAACTGTTCCATAACCTGTTTCACTAACTGTTTTACTGTTTCATAACTTGTCTCACTAACTGTTTTACTAACTGTTTCATAACCTGTCTCACTAACTGTATTACTAACTGTATTACTAACTGTATCACTAACTGTATTACTAACTGTCTCACTAACTGTATTACTAACTGTCTCACTAACTGTCTCGCTAACTGTCTCATTGTCTAAGGTACTAACTGTTTCCTCATTTAATGGGTTAACCGTAATCCTTCCCAAAGTATCTGGATCCAGCTTAAGCTGGCAAGCTTCCATAAAATTTCGTCCAAGGATTACATTATGACTCATAGACCCGTCTGGAACTACGTATAAATCAAAATAACATTTTATTCTTTCTTTTGTAATGTAACATAAGGTTTTTCCGAGTATTATTAGTTGGCTTTTATTTAGCCCGAAATAGTTTTCAGCAGCAGACTCTAAATTGACTTCACTGAATATACTGCTTAGTTTTGCAAATGATATTGGACTCCCGGTGTCTATGAGGCATTCTGTAATTAGTGGGTTTTATAGCTACTGTGAAAAAAAATCTTAACATGCCTTACATAATTGTTGATATTGGCGCTCTTGCGCTCCGGGCATTGTCCGACGAAGTGTCCGAACGCTCCACAAGCATAGCAGGATCCGGGCTCTCTCTTTGGCTTCAGGCACTCCTTGGCGAAGTGTCCTTTTGAGTTGCAGTTGGCGCAACGCAAATCCTTCTTAGTTGGACCTCCTTCAAAGAGGCGTTTTGGCAAACTATTATCAGGCTTGTGCTTTGGCAGACGTACTTCCGAGAAGGCTCTCAAAACCTGCATCGGCTCGGAAAAGCACTGTATGCGAGCCTGATTGCGTAGCGCTGGTGCCGGAATTCCCTCGATAATGTTTTCCAGGAGTTCCTCCAGATCGATGTTGATATTGTTGGCCAGCATCATCTTGTCCTCGAAATAAGCCGCAAATTTCTCCTCTGAACGCCATTCCCGCTTTTGGAATGCGCTCCTCAATTCTCCTTTGGACATTTTGACCCCAAATGACATAATTAACTGCTTACACAGCTGATCGGTTGACTCCAGAATTCGCGTGGTGTTTGCGTGCAGCCAACGTTGTGCACTCCCTTTCAGCTTGGCAATTAGAAGCATATGCATGCAGCCGTCGTCCAAATTGTAGATCTTGCCGATGTTCTGGAACTGTGTGACCCAATTACGCACACACACGCTGCCGTCGTACTCCATGGTGACCTCTTTTGCCAAGGCAAGCGCTGCTGCTGGCGATTCCAAGAGTTTGTTTACATTTGTACTCTGGCGTTGATCATCACTGCTAGCGGTCTCCTTTCCAACACTGGTATCTCCCTCGATAATGTTATCGGCAGTGATGGTTACTTTGGTGCTTTTAGCTTTAACATTGGTGCTGTTAGCGCACATGTTAATATTGCCATCATTTTCAATACTATTTTCGATGACGTCATGGGCTTGGCCAACACGAACGGACTTGTTCTTGCTCGCCTCGTCGATTTCTGTGTAAATGCTCTGCAACACGGTCATGTTTGCATCTATTTCGTCACGAATTTTCTGCAGGGTGGCTTTTTCGGCATCCACTAGCGATAACTGCTCTAAATCCAGACTTTCTAGGGTCTCTGACGCCGCCGATTGCGCGTCTAACGGGGTCGCTGGTGTGTCTCCCTCTTGCAGCTCTCGTTGTGCTAGCTGCGATGCAGCTCCATCCGTTGCTGATCCGTTGTTTGACGGTGGATCGCCACGTATTTCCGGAGAAATGGCTTGGAGACGCCCTATCAACTCCGCTTTAGTGCCGAAAGTTTGGCGTCCAAGGGCTCCCAACCATTTTTTTAGTTGTTGCACCGAGAATTGATTTAATATGGTGTCAGGCATAGTGAGTAATGACCACTTCTGATGTTGTAAACGCTTGAACCAACTCCGGTGCGACGCTTTGCTTAATTAAGTTTTTCTTTATTATCGACTTTACTCTTTAAGAACCAGCGACCGAATGCCGCGCTTTGCTTCTTCGTTTTTCTTATCCTCTCTCATGCGTGTCTGTATGCGTGAGAGCTAGGTGTGTGTACATTGTTATATCTTAAAGCTAGCTTATAAGTAAGAGCGGGACAACAGTATTGTTCTTACTTATAACGGGGATATGATCGCATACTTCTCTCTGCCACCATGGGCTTCATACGTTAACCTAAACTACTACATGATACATACATGGTACTGTGGGCCTAAAGGGTATCTATCCTACTACAATATTAATAATTTGAGATCATCTGCTGATTTGGCTGTTCCAAATCAACTTAAGTATAGGCATCAAAGGCTTCCATACAGTGTTTAGAGAAGATGGCTACGTTGGTAGTGGTTGAGCGTTATAAACCAATGCTGGTAGGGATCGATATAAGCACGAATTATGAAGTAAGTTTTTACAAACTATTCTTTCCCAAATTTTGCAATATTGCTGATTTTAACAATTGGCCTGTAGCTGGAGACAACTAAATATAAGCCATTTTTCTTATAGAAATAAAATTAACCCGAAAAAGGCTTCATAAGTACAAGAAGGAGACTTTAGATAGTTTTTAAGAAAGAAGGAGAAAGCCCCCTCAATGTTGGGCTTAGGAGAATTATTAAAGTTCAATATCGCTTCCAGGCATCATCCGACTCAAAGTTAGTGGAGAAATAAGAAGTAAATACTTTACAGATGCCAACATCGGTGTTAGCTGACATGTTCCGATATGTCATAATTGACGGTATTGACGAAGATTTCTTTTTGAAATTAATAACGTGCCGGAATGTGAAGGGGCTGGCCCTGAGTCCATTTTTAAACAACAGAAATATCATGTACTGATTGTATAAGAATTTACTCAAGAACTCAAATTCGCGTTCGTGTTGACTTTACCTTTCCCCAACAACTGATTACATCATTAAACAAGAGAGAACGCTATAGTCGAGTTCCCCGACTATCTGATACCCGTTACTCAGCTAGTGGAAGTGCGAAGGAGAGTCTTCAACACTGTTTTTGGCGGTTTGTAGGCGTTATAGTTGGCAAATCGATAGAAAATTACAAGACCAAAACAAAAATTAAAAAATATCAAAGCATTTTTCAAAAGTGTGGGCGCAGCAGCTTTGGGCGGTTTGTGGGCGTTAGAGTGGGCGTGGCAAAAAGTTTTTTGGTAAATCGATAGAAAATTACAAGACTAATACAAAAATGAAAAAAATATCAATCTAAACTTTCTAGCTTTTGTAGTTCCTGAGATCTCGACGTTCATACGGACAGACGGACATGGCCAAATCGACTCGGCTATTGATCCTGATCAAGAATATACAGCCGTGGATGTATAAATAGCACACATCAGAACAGTAACTTTAGATAGATTATTTTATAAGTATTTGGCTTTCGATTCCAAAAATTTTGATGTGAATCGATTATTGCTTTCTTCTACATGACGTACAACCCAAAAATTTACCGTTTTCATTTTTTTCTTCTGCTCTATGCTTAATTTTCGTTCGCGAGCGACTATTTAGCTTGGTCACAGAAATAGCACACTTTAAAGAACTTACATCAAATTCCGTGTAAAAAGTGGTTTTCCTAAGTTTTTTCGTCATTTCGTCAACAAATTATTGTAATTTAATACAAAAGTTAAAAAAATGGGTCGAGGAAAGCATTGTTCAGTTGAAGAAAGGAGGATGATATTCAACCTAACTGAATCTGGCAATACACCTGCTGAAATTGCCAAAATAATGATGTGTTCGAGGAAAATGGTATATAATGCACTGAAGGTTGCAAAGGAAAACACAGCATATTTGACCAATCAAAAAATAAGCAAACCAAAGCCACGAAAAACTGATCCGCGTACAGATATGCTCATTAATCATTTTGATTAATTAATTTATTAGTTTATAAGCTAAGCTATGAAGAAAGAAAGCTGTTTTATTTCCAAGAAATATTTGTTAATTAAAAAAACTATTGAAAAAGATGAACTTTATTTTGTGCTATTTATACGTCCACGGCTGTATATACTTTATATGGTCGGAAATGCTTCATTCTGCCTGTTACATACTTTACAAGGAATCTAGTATACCCTTTTACAACCATCTTATCTGGGGTTATGTCGAACTTTTTAATGCCTTTCGTCTACCTCGGAAGAGTCGCACCTTGTTAAAAGTATGTATAGATATAAACATTTTCTGCCTAGAAGTATGCACTAAATTATGTGACACTCTGAGCCTGGCTTTACGCGACGGGAATAACGTCGATGCATTTCAGTAAAAGCTTTACGTACGAGTTTAAGCTGAGCTTTAATGCACATGCATTTTTAATTAGCTAGCGGCATTTCTGACAGAACAGAGTTTTGGACACAAATACCAGATAGCTCATGGATGCGCCAGGGAAGATCTGGAAAGCTTTAGTCTAATTAGGAAATTTTTATGCTGTGGCAGAGAAAAAGTGCTAAGCGACTCCATCCGTTTCCGTGCTAAATTCTATTCCTTTTGAGATCCGGTAGAGTGCAAATCGTTGCAGTGGCCGATAAGATATATAATAATCACATAGTGCCAGTGTCCACGCGGATTGTGAAAATCTGGTGGCGGAAAAATTTATTCGGCGAAAGCTTAACCAAACTCAAGTGAGTAAAGCCGTTTTCATTTGCATACAGATGCATAACCTTTTGTTGCCCAGGTCACGGAAAGAGTGTCCACGGAGCGGCCAACAGCGCGCATGCGCAATAGCCTACAGTGGCCAGCTTTGGCGTTTTACGGAACAGTTAATGGAAATTGGCAGTGCCAAAAGTGACCCAATAATTTTGACCCCAGTTGACCCCAGCACCCATGTGGGTTTAACTTAAAAAGATTCAAAAAGTGGATCTAACCCCAAGAGGTAGTGTAAATCCGAGCATCCGATGTCCGACTATAAATTTTCTTGTGCATTATATCAAAACCATTAAATGGGTTTTAACCCAGTTCTGCCGAATTAAAATTTCTTGCAATTTTCGCCACAAATTGGTCATAACCTGTATCGAGTTACCTAACTTTTACGACACTCATATGAAATGTTTTTGTGAATTTGATTCTGGTAATAGAAGCCATGAATAGTTGATGAAAAATCCCTGTAAAATTAGAATACATTTATTTTTATAATTTAAGTAAAGTTAGTTAAAATCTAAGAAAATTTCTCTTGTTGCGAAGTGAAACGAATTGTGTAGAAGAATGCCTTTTTAACTCTTTTGTTTAAACTAATGCCTTAAAACCCAAAGTGGGCTGCCAAAGCCATACGATTTTCAGCACATCTTCGAGGGAGATCGATCTTTCGCCGATGGATATGATGCGTGAGTTTATATAACTTTGGTTTTAAGTGCTAACCCAAAACTTAAGAGAAATTTATTAAATGGCAATGATATAAAAGAAGTTGAGAAACGAATTAAATGCCGCAACAACTGAAATTTGGCTATCGCTGTAATAAATTAAATATTTTTTTTTATTTTGTCGTGAATTATAATGAAGTTTAATTGAATTTAATTAAAAGAAATTTCACAATGGAGTTAAACGAGAAGTTGTCTACCAATGAATTCAATTAGATAATCGAAACTATTTCTTATTAATTTAATTCTTATCACAATTAACATTTATATCCAAATCCTCACATTTTTACTACATATTATTAAATCATGCGATACATAAATATTCTTATAACTATCTAAGCTTATAATCAAACTACCTATATACGATGTTAGTCTTAATTACTTTATGTAACTAAACATTTCCTTTACCGACTCTACTGATGACTCCACGGTCGTAAGGTTTCAAGGGATCATCGGAGCCATGCGGAAGATGATCATAGGTTGGGTGGGCCTCAAGCGAGCTCAACAACATCCGTGTCTTCGCAAATGATAGTTTCCTATCTGTCTTTTCCTCCATCTTTCGTCCTTTCTTCTAACTTTCATTTTCTAGAATTTAATTATTTATTTTTCTTCCGGTTTAGTTCTAGCTCGTATTTTTTGTCGCAAGCACGCTCAATTCTTGTCTTTATTAATAGTGATGTGTAGTCCGTGTCCGAGATCTGGGTGAGCAAGACCACCACCCCCAAAGCCGAAGAGCTAGAGCCGGAATCTAAAGCGTGCCCCGCAGCTCAGATCCTCGAAAGCCTGCCTAACGCGAGGAGTTATAATTCCTTCTTGTATTGAGAACAGTGGCGCACTACGTTACACACTACAGTTATAATTCATTATTATTAATAAAAAAAAGTGGCGGCCAAACGTGTGGAGCCTTAGTAGAAAAATAATTTTTTTTATTAAGACTCGCGAATATATAAATTTATTTTCTTTAACTTCAGTTATCAAGAATTCTCGGATTACAGTTAAGTGAATATTAGTATTCCTAGCTGTCCAGACTTAAATCGGGTAGTGCCTAGCAAAAAAAAAAAAAAAAAAGATTTTTTATTAGGAATCCCAGATAAACGAAGTCTTTCTTTCTTTTATCTTTTATCTGAATAATTCTTGGAAAACATTTGAGGTGAATATCAGTATTCCCAACTGTCCAGTCTTACAAAGAAGCCAAAGATTCTTTCTAAGATGTAGGTGAGATTACAAGGTGTCTATTTAAAATGAGGAAAACTGAGGTGGTCATCGAAGGCTCATCTTCTGTCCCAGATTATAGCACTAAGTCATTGAACAAAGTCTACGCTAAAACTCAACGCTACGGAAAATACTGGCAATTTCTTCCGAGTCGTGCCATAGCCAGAGAGAGCTAATGAAAATTTTCCTTTATTCTTTATTTTCTAGAAGTTCTATATTTTTTTTGATGGTATTCTGGAATACATGCGTTTCTGTTTTTGAACGAATCGCTGTCCGAATTCGAAATCCTGAAATATATCTTCCCTCCTAGGGTCAAACCTTAACAAAAGCCTATTACTTTCCAATCTTTCAATTTCTGAGAATATTAATTGTCATTAAGAAAAAGATACCTTGCGATACGTGCGACATATAGTATTGAGTTCGGTAAATACATATACATATTTTTGATTACTTTATCATATTTTACTTTTCGAATTTTTGGGTTGAATTACCGAAACATTTTCTTACAAACATTTAATTACAAAACAAAGCATCAATTTCTAAAAGAACAATTTCGATTTGTAGTTGGTTAACCGTTGTCGGAACGTGAATATTTTTTTTCGCACTCAAACCAGATTTTTATATCTTGTGGGAATGATGGGGTTAGACCGATCTCCTGAAAGAGGGTCTGACTCAAGCCCAAAGGTTTGTTTGTCCGTTATGTACAGCAGATATAATTCCTGCTGAGGTTTTTATAACCAGTTGCCAACACGAGTTTCATAAGCGGTGTATAAAAGCTTATTGGAAGAAGAGCGCACAATGTCCTGTGTGTAAAGTAGCTAGTAGACCAGAGATCCCGAAGCCTAAAGAAGTAACTGAGAGACAAACTCGAAGTGGGTCGAGAAAACGACAGCCCGTAGATACAGTTGGTCAGCAAGTCTCAGGTAATATAGCTTCGACCTCCGGACAAAGTACGCAAGCTAATAACATTGGGGCCAGCAATTCGAATAGTTTAACAGATAATGCTATGACATTACTAGCTATGGAACAAAGGTTATTAGCTACGCTTTCAGAGAAGATGACTGATTTAATTCAGAATTTCATTACCGATACTATAACCAGGGCGTTAGCAAGCACCAGTGGTGGTAATGACAATTCTCAGAGGGAACATTCTTCACGTCGATCGCTTAGCAATGGAGATAGGGTCGAAACAAGAAATGAAACCGGTAGCAATTCAAGGCAAGTCCTCTCGGCTCCGGGCTCTCCCGCTTCACAGAGAAGCACTACGTCCGATTTGGTAAACCGACCAGATAAGGTTGTACATATCCTCAACGGTTGGAAGATAAAATTTTCTGGAAAAGGAGTGTATGTTAATAATTTTATTTATAGAGTAAATACTCTAACACGAGAGACGTTAGACAATAATTTCGATCTGCTTTGCAAACACGCCAGCGTACTTTTTGAAGGAAAAGCCAATGAGTTTTATTGGCGTTATCATAAAGCGCACGGCGATATTCAGTGGAATTCTTTCTGTGCAGCTTTGCGTCTCTAGTTTCGCGATAGCAGAGACGATTGCGATATCGAAGAATTAATCAGGAATTCTAAACAAAAGCAAAACGAATCTTTTGATAGTTTTTATGATACAATATCAGGTTTAGTCGATCAGCTGGAGCATCCTTGGACTACGAGTAAATTAATTCGAGTTCTCAGAAACAATTTGCGTCCAGAGATAAGACATGAGATCTTAAACATTGATATTAAGACGGTTTCAGATCTCAGACAGATTTGTCGAAGGCGCGAAACCTTCTTGGCCGATATTAAGCGGGTTAGCGGCTACGTGCGAAGCACTCCGTTTAAACGGGAAGTGGCTGAATTTAGCCAGGAGTATGATACGCAGTTAGAATCAGAACCTGAAAATGAGGCTGATGTCGAAGCGTTCTCCTTATTATGCTGGAATTGCCGCAAGGAAGGACACCGATATCAGGATTGCGTATCGGAGAGAAGAATATTCTGTTACGGTTGTGGAGCTGCAAACACTTACAAGCCAAGTTGTAATAAGTGTTCAAAAAACTCCAAAGCCGGCACGTCGAAGTCGCAATTCGAACAGAAGACTTCGATTGCCTCCCGGAGCCAATCCACAATGACCGAAGACTTAGAGATGCAGCAAATGTTGCACAACCTCCAATCCCTGACGAACAACAACTACCTGCTAGTTCTTTGCTACATAGCAAAATCCAAACACTAAAGAAAATTAAACATGAAGAGAACTATTTACAAAATATTGGTAAACGAAAGGCTCGAAATTCTAGTCGAAGCATTCTGGCAAAATGTCAAGAACTGTAGAATTGGAGTCAATTATATAAAGTCACTACCTGAAGGACCAAAAGATCCTCGTCCGTTTTTGCAAATTCGGTTGTTTAATCGTACGGTTTACGGTCTGTTAGACTCTGGCGCATCGGCAAGTTGTGTAGGAGGTAACTTAGCCCGTGAAGTAGAAGCTGCAGGAAACTATAAGGCCATTAATAGTAGTGCTACAACGGCAGACGGCCGATCACAGCAGATACGAGGACATATTCAAACAGAGGTAGAATACGGCGACCAAAAGAAGGTTTTAAAAATTTACATCGTACCGTCGCTTAAACAAGATCTATATTTAGGGATAGATTTTTGGAAGCTTTACGATTTACTTCCCAGAAGACTTATCATATCTGAGCTAGATTCAACTGAAGTTGATTTCAAAGTTAAAGTTGACCACCATAAGCTATCCGAGATGGATAAGGCGAGGCTAACGAATGTGATCAATTGTTTTCCGTCATTTTGTCAAGATGGTCTTGGTAAGACCAACCTTATATCGCACTCTATTGATGTAGGTATGGCAAAGCCAATAAAACAACGCCATTTCCCTGTTTCACCAGCCGTAGAAAAGGCAATGTATTCCGAGATTGACAGGATGCTACAACTAGGAGTGATAGAAGAGTCTGACAGTTCTTGGTCATCTCCAAACGTTATGGTAACGAAACCTGGAAAGGTTAGAATTTGTCTAGACAGTCGTAAGATGAATAGCTTCACCGAAAAGGATGCATATCCACTGCCTCAAATTAGTGGCATTTTGAGTAGGTTGCCGAAGGCCGAGTACATAACTAGTCTTGATCTAAAGGACGCTTATTGGCAAGTGCCTTTGGAAAAAGCTTCGCGTGACAAGACGGCGTTCACCGTTCCTGGTGTACCCCTCTATCAGTTTAAAGTTATGCCGTTCGGGCTATGCAATGCCACAAGTACAATTTCTCGTTTGATGGACAAAGTGGTGCCAGCTCATCTTAGGAACGAAGTTTTTATTTACCTAGATGATCTGCTGGTGGTTTCATCAAGTTTTGAGAGGCACCTCGAAGTGCCAAGAGAGGTTGCGCTACAGATAAGACGTGCAGGTTTGACGATCAATATAGGCAAAAGTCACTTCTGCATGTTAAGAGTGCGTTACCTAGGTCATATAATCGGAGATGGAGGAATCCGTACAGATCCAGAAAAAGTAGCCGCAATTAGGAATTTTCCTTTGCCTAAAACGTTGAGCAGTCTGCGAAGTTTCATGGGTTTATGTGGCTGGTATCGCAAGTTCGTTCCTAATTTTGCGTCTCTTGCTGCTCCTTTAACTGATCTGATGACCACGAAAAGAAGATTCAGTTTGTCTGAAGCAGCAGTAGAATCTTTTGAGAAGCTAAAGCAATGTCTTAGCGAGGCTCCTGTTTTATGCAGTCCTGATTTTTCGAAACCGTTCGCAATACATTGCGATGCGAGCAAGACCGGAGTTGGAGCCGTATTAGTCCAAGTTTCGGAAGAAGGAGATGAGCGTCCTATTGCCTTCATTTCAAAAAAGTTAAATAAGGCGCAACAAAATTATACCGTCACAGAGCAAGAATGTCTCGCCGCGATCGTGGCTCTTAAAATTTTTAGGGCGTACGTGGAAGGACATAGGTTCAAGATCATAACTGATCATGCGTCACTAAAATGGTTGATGTCTAACCATGACCTTAGTTCGCGCCTAGCTCGATGGGCTTTGGCCTTGCAAAGGTATGATTTCGCGATTGAGCATCGCAAAGGTTCGATGAACGTAGTTCCCGACTCCTTGTCTCGGGTGAACGAAGACGCGGTAGCTGCAATTGACTTACGGGAGGGACTTCTCGTGGATCTAAATTCTGACAACTTTAAATCAGCGGAATACACCGAGTTAGTGCAGAAAGTGAGCGCAAATCAGAGGAATTTTCCTGATCTTAAGACCGATAGCGGTTACATTTATCGGAAGGCTGAGCATTTGACAGGAGAGCAGGTGCACGACGAATATGCCTGGAAGCTATGGGTACCTAAGGAATTGGTCTCTGAAATACTGTCTCGTGCTCATGATAATTCGTTGTCTGCTCATGGTGGGATACACAAGACCATTGAGAGAGTCAAAGGTTTTTCCAACGCTTATTTATAGACTTTATTGGACCTTATCCAAGGTCTAGAAGTGGGAACATTGGAGTTTTTATCGTCCTTGACCATTTCTCCAAATATGTCTTTCTTAAACCAGTAAAGAAGATAGATTCAGGTGTTGTCATAAAATATCTTGAAGGAGAATTATTTATGTCGTATGGCACTCCCGAAACGATAGTGTCAGATAATGGATCTCAATTCCGTTCACACGCTTTTCAAAAGTTAATGCAGCAGTATGGCATTACTTATACATTTACTGCTGTACATTCGCCACAGGCGAATGCCTCCGAGCGCGTGAACCGATCAGTTATTGCTGCAATTAGAGCATATGTGAGACCCGATCAAAAAGACTGGGACGAATACTTAAACAAGATTAGTTGTGCGTTGAGATCATCCGTACATTCAAGCCTAGGAACTTCTCCTTATTATATGGTTTTCGGGAAACACATGGTTACCTCTGCTTCTACGTACTCTTTGTTGAGGAAGCTCAACCTATTGGATGATCGATCTTTGAAGTTCAATCGGTCAGACTCGTTTGATATAGTACGGGAGAAAGCATGTAAGAAGATGATTGAAAAACACTCCGAGAATGAAAAGAAGTACAATCTTCGGACTCGAGTTGTTTCTTATACGGAAGGGCAAGAAGTATTCCGAAGAAATTTTAAGCAAAGCTGTTTCCAAACAGGATACAACGCTAAATTTGGTCCTTCTTTTGTGAAAGCAAGGGTTCGCAGAAGGCTAGGAAGCGCCTACTACGTGCTAGAGGATTTACAGGGAAGACTAATAGGTACATACCATGCGAAAGATATTCGGCAATGACGTGTCTTCAGTGGTGTCATCCGTCTAGGGTACCAGTCGAACATATACCCTAGCCAGATGTTACCGGGGGGGGCTTTTGTAGTGGCGACTGAAGAGCCGCTAAATAAATTTTAGATAAACCATAAAAGATATAAACATTTTCTGCCTAGAAGTATGCACTAATTATGTGACACTCTGAGCCTGGCTTTACGCGACGGGAATAACGTCGATGCATTTCAGTAAAAGCTTTACGTAGTTTAAGCTGAGCTTTAATGCACATGCATTTTTAATTAGCTAGCGGCATTTCTGCCAGAACAGAGTTTTGGACACAAATACCAGATAGCTCATGGATGCGCCAGGGAAGATCTGGAAAGCTTTAGTCTAATTAGGAAATTTTTATGCTGTGGCAGAGAAAAAGTGCTAAGCGACTCCATCCGTTTCCGTGCTAAATTCTATTCCTTTTGAGATCCGGTAGAGTGCAAATCGTTGCAGTGGCCGATAAGATATATAATAATCACATAGTGCCAGTGTCCACGCGGATTGTGAAAATCTGGTGGCGGAAAAATTTATTCGGCGAAAGCTTAACCAAACTCAAGTGAGTAAAGCCGTTTTCATTTGCATACAGATGCATAACCTTTTGTTGCCCAGGTCACGGAAAGAGTGTCCACGGAGGCAACCAGGCGGCGGACTGACAGCCAGTGCCATAGGGCGGGGTGGACAACCCTTATATTTCATCGGGGCTCAACCAGCGGATCTAGCCCAGCAAGCCGACTTTGCGTCCTGTCCCGAGGAGCACCCTGGGAGGGGCAGGATGGACTACTAGGAGAGCAGCAGTAGGAGAATGATCGGCAAATAACCTTTAATTGGTCAACAGCGCGCATGCGCAATAGCCTACAGTGGCCAGCTTTGGCGTTTTACGGAACGGTTAATGGAAATTGGCAGTGCCAAAAGTGACCCAATAATTTTGACCCCAGTTGACCCCAGCACCCATGTGGGTTTAACTTAAAAAGATTCAAAAAGTGGATCTAACCCCAAGGGGTAGTGTAGATCCGAGCATCCGATGTCCGACTATAAATTTTCTTGTGCATTAAATCAAAACCATTAAATGGGTTTTAACCCAGTTCTGCCGAATTAAAATTTCTTGCAATTTTCGCCACAAATTGGTCATAACCTGTATCGAGTTACCTAACTTTTACGACACTCATATGAAATGTTTTTGTGAATTTGATTCTGGTAATAGAAGCCATGAATAGTTGATGAAAAATCCCTGAAAAATTAGAATACATTTATTTTTATAATTTAAGTAAAGTTAGTTAAAATCTAAGAAAATTTCTCTTGTTGCGAAGTGAAACGAATTGTGTAGAAGAATGCCTTTTTAACTCTTTTGTTTAAACTAATGCCTTAAAACCCAAAGTGGGCTGCCAAAGCCATACGATTTTCAGCACATCTTCGAGGGAGATCGATCTTTCGCCGATGGATAAGATGCGTGAGTTTATATAACTTTGGTTTTAAGTGCTAACCCAAAACTTAAGAGAAATTTATTAAATGGCAATGATATAAAAGAAGTTGAGAAACGAATTAAATGCCGCAACAACTGAAATTTGGCTATCGCTGTAATAAATTAAATATTTTTTTTTATTTTGTCGTGAATTATAATGAAGTTTAATTGAATTTAATTAAAAGAAATTTCACAATGGAGTTAAACGAGAAGTTGTCTACCAATGAATTAAATTAGATAATCGAAACTATTTCTTATTAATTTAATTCCTATCACAATTAACATTTATATCTTTTATATATTTTTACTACATATTATTAAATCATGCGATACATAAATATTTTTATAACTATCTAAGCTTATAAACAAACTACCTATATACGATGTTAGTCTTAATTACTTTATGTTTATTAAATTTAATGTTTACCGAAATCATGAGCAACTAAACATTTCCTTTACCGACTCTACTGATGACTCCACGGTCGTAAGGTTTCAAGGGATCATCGGAGCCATGTTCCTGCGGAAGAATATCATAGGTTGGGTGGGCCTCAAGCGAGCTCAACAACATCCGTGTCTTCGCAAATGATAGTTTCCTCTCTGTTTTTTTCTCTATCTTTCGTCCTTTCTTCTAACTTTCATTTTCTAGAATTTAATTATTTATTTTTCTTCCGGTTTAGTTCTAGCTCGTATTTTTTGTCGCAAGCACGCTCAATTCTTGTCTTTATTAATAGTGATGTGTAGTCCGTGTCCGAGATCTGGGTGAGCAAGACCACCACCCCCAAAGCCGAAGAGCTAGAGGCGGAATCTAAAGCGTGCCCCGCAGCTCAGATCCTCGAAAGCCTGCCTAACGCGAGGAACGTCAAATTTCCAAAAATTTTATCCGAGTACTCTAAACATTTACTCTGCATTCACTCATTCTATCCATTCCGCTTTGGATTGAATTTCACTCATTTCGCATACAACGAAAACAACGCTAATCAATGCGCAATTTACTCATTTGAAACCGTTTCGGCACGCCGAGTTGCGAGTTAGGCTTGTGAGTACTCAAATAACCGAAAATTTTGAGTGCACTCGTCTGATGCATAGGTTGCGAAAGCGAGAAATGAATTAATTGCAGAGAACAGCAAAACGCTAAGCCAAAAGTGTAGGGGCGGGAGTACTAGAGCGAGAAAAAACGCGTGAGAGATGATAGATTTGATGCTCTCGCAGCGTTTCCGCATAGACTAATTGTGTCTACAATGTTGGCAATGAATGAAGAAATAAATTACCCAAAATCCACAAAAGTGAAGATATTGAGGAGGAATGAAATGAAACTTGATTTCCTTTGCCTCAGTTCAAGCCACTCGTTTTTTTGCGGCAACAAAGTTAGTTGCATTGGTGCAAGTTCATATTCATATTTTCGGATTCCAAAAAAAACATATATTATCAACGGACTTAATTCACAAAAACTCACGAAAGCATTTTTAGCAATGGATATACGCACTTGTTCAGAGCTGCTAGATTCCTTGGAAAATCTGTATGCAGCAACAACAATACAACGCGGCAACAATTAATAAAAAGCAAAAAAACAATGCTGATGGCAAGATGAAAGCAATTAAATGTTATATCTGCAATAATTTTGCGCACTTTGCGTCAAAATGCTCAGAGCCCCAGCGAAAAAATGGTGTTTCAAAATTCTAGGATTGGGCATAATGAAAACGGTTGGTTGCTCAAGTATATGAGTCAAAACATAAGAAATATCCGCCAATAATGAAAACAGTTCTGTTTGGAGGTAAACATGTTGAAGCATTTAGCGATAACACACTCATTAAAGAAGCAGCAGTGCCAAATGGAGCAATACGGCAGCCAAGGGTAAAACGTCGGCAAGGCTTTGGAGGATCAGTGGTCAGGAGTATTATGTGGACGAAGTATAAATTGCAACTAAGGCGGTGGAAAAAGGACTAATTATATTAAAGATATATCTGAAAGGTGACTTTTTTGGGTCACGATATTACGGGCAACGGTATTCAGCCAGGCAACAAGAAGACTAAGTGCATTTACGAATATCAAAGGCCATGCAATGAAACAGAAGTAGGCAGATTCCTAGGAATTACAGGATTCTTCAGAACATTTTGTCAAGGACTACAGAAGCCAAGTAATGAACTAGAAGTTCGCAGATTTCTGGGAATAACATGAATTTTCGGAAAATTTGTTAGGTACAGTATTATTGCCTATTTATTGAGCAAATTATTGAAAAAGGATGTGGACTTTGTATGGGGAGACTTTCAGCAACAGGCTTTTTAACGACTAAAAGAAGCCTTAGCATCGAAGCAGGTGTTGGCTCTGTACGACCCAACAAAATATCATGACGCCTGGACAACTGTTGCACCAACCTCACAGCTAGGTAGAAAGCAGGCTTCGGTCCATACGTAACAACTTAAACACGTACATATCTTGTTGAGGAGAACCTTTCCACAAAATGCACTGGAAGTAGCAAAACCCTGACACACCGGTACATTTTACAGATTTTACCTGCGATTGCAGCTAATGCAATCGAAAACGAAGAAGAATCTGGAATAGTTTTGGATGAATCACTAGAACAGTCATTAGAACATCATTTAAGCCAAGACATTAAAATATCAAGAAGCGTAAACCGCGATTTTTTGCACACGATTTTGTAGTCCACGCTCTCAAATTTTTGCTCAGAAGTCAAAAAGAGAGAGTGCTCTAAAGCCAGCAGCTCTTTTGTACGCATATAGCGACTGCCGACCGCTGTATGTTTGCACATGCATTGTAAATATTACAAAATTGCCCTTTACTTTAATTATTAAAGTACAGCAAAGAAATAGTAATAACCGAATATATGTATATAATAATTTAAAATAATTTTCATAAATTACTTTATACTAGAGCAATTGTCTTTAATATTCAGCTTACGACGTACAAAAAATATTTGAAGACAAAGATTCTTAGGTGGTTATGTCCGTGCCTTAAGAAAACAATTTACCTATAAACAAGTTGCATATTTGTATTTAATTTATAAATTATAAAGTAGAGTAAAAGGGTATACTAGATTCGTTGATACATTTCAACAGGCAAAAGGAAGCGTTTTCGACCATATAAAGTATATACATATATTCTTGATCAAGATCAATAGCCGAGTCGATATGGTCATGTTCGTATGAACGTCGAGATCTCAAGGACTACAAAAGCTTGAAAGTTGAGAATATTCATACAGACTCCAGAAAAATAGACGCAGCTCAAGTTTGTTGACCCAAACTGCCACGCCCACACTTTTGAAAAATGTTTTGATATTTTTAATTTTTGTATTAGACTTGTAAATTGATTGATCTACTAACCCCCACAAGCCGTCAAAAACTATTAGTGTTAAAACTTCTCCTTCGCACTTTTCGCAGCTTAGTAACGGGTATCAGATAGTCGGGAAACTCGACTAAAGCGTTCTTTCTTGTTAAATAAGTATTATTTTAATAAAATATATTTTTAAAACATTTATTTAATAGAATCGGACATTGGACTAAAGGCACCACCTGATCTTTTTATTAATATGTATCTGCAAAATACACATTAAAGTTTTTGCAAATATTTTTAAAAATAGTCAAAAACAACTGGGTATAAAAAATATATTCTTAAGTAATGCATTAAAAGCACAAAGGGAAGTATTGATTTATCATTTTGGTATTTCTTAAATGAAAAATGTTATGTGCAGAAAATATATCTTTTAAACAAACTTATAAATTTTGAAGGTTACTTTGATAGCTGATAGACAAAAAAGCAAGCTCAGAAGAAATTAATGAAAACAAATAATTGAAAATGGAGAAAAATATATCGGAGCATAATATAAATAAAAACAAGAGAGAACGCTATAGTCGAGTTCCCCGACTATCTGATACCCGTTACTCAGGTAGTAGAAGTGCAGGTTTGTGGGCGTTAGAGTGGGCGTGGCAAAAAGTTTTTTGGCAAATCGATAGAAATTTAGACGACTAATACAAAAATGAAAAAATATCTAAACATTTTTCAAAAGTGTGGGCGTGGCAGCTTTGGGCGGTTTGTGGGCGTTAGAGTGGGCGTGGCAAAACGGTTTTTGGCAAATTGATAGAAATTTACAAGACCAATACAAAAATGAAAAAATATCAAAACATTTTTCAAAAGTGTGGGCGTGGCAGTATTGGGCGGTTTGTGGGCGTTAGAGTGGGCGTGGCAACATGAATCGACAAACTTGCGCTGCGTCTATGTCTCTGGAGTCTGTATGCCCAATCTAAACTTTCTAGCTTTTGTAGTTCCTGAGATCTCAGCGTTCATACGGACGGACAGACAGACAGACGGACAGACGGACAGACGGACAGACAGACGGACGGACAGACGGACATGGCCAGATCGACTCGACTATTGATCCTGATCAAGAATATATATACTTTATATGGTCGGAAACGCTTCCTTCTGCCTGTTACATACTTTTCAACGAATCTAGTATACCCTTTTACTCTACGAGTAACGGGTATAACAATAGTTAGAAAACTAGCTATGTTGGGGGAAATTGAAATATTTTAATGTATAATATTAAAATATTTTATACAACCCTATTAGAATTGTAATGGCCTCCCCGCATTATTAATGGGTATTAATTATTACATATATTTAATATTATTAATAATAAACATATAAATTTACATTTGTAAACAGTAGCTAATTTAAGCGGTGATTTTAACTAACGAATAATAAAAAAAAACTTCTTTACAAAAATTGAAGAAATTGAATTGAATGAATTTTTAATTAATGTTATTTTAGAATTAAATCATTTATTTCTTAGATCAAAATTAATTTTTTTTTTTTTTTTTCCTTCTTTTTCTTATTTATTGAATCTTCCCTTTTACTTAAGAGACTAACACAAAGTTTTCAAATCTTATTCTAAGCTAGCTAATTATCATTTTATGAGATGATTTGTGCTATGTGGCCTAAAAAAATTAAAGCTGGGCTGGTTGATCGTTGCGGTGCAGTCGACTTTGGCTGCATACTCGAAGAAGTTTCCTTGCAAGGGGATTTGGATGTGAGCCTAGTTTTTCCTTGTATTTAACTTTTCTCTCTGTTATTGTCTCAATGACAAGTTTTATTTTTAGGTCTTTGTGTATATTCTCGTTCCGAAGATACCATGGAGCTCCGGTTATGATTCTCAGAATCCTAGACTGTGCTCGCTGAATGATGTCGATGTTGCTTCTCGATGCATTGCCCCATAGCTCGGAGCCATAGGTCCATATGGGTTTAAGAACGGAGTTATACAAAAGGACTTTGTACTCCAGGCTCAGGGGAGACCGAACGTTTATAAGCCAGTGTAGATCCTTTGCTTTTAGTCTCAGGTGCGTCGTCTTGGCCTCTATGTGTTTCCGCCAGGTGAGCCGCTTGTCCAGATGAATACCTAAGTATGTTACGTCATCGGCTTGTGGGATGCGCGTGTGGTTCATAACCAAGGGCGGGCAGCTTTGTTTGTTAAGGGTAAACGTAACTTGTTTGCATTTTTGTTCGTTTACTCGTATGCGCCAATTTGCAAGCCAATTCTCTACACATGTTAAATAGCGTGCTAGTGCATCGTAGCTTTTACTGGGCATCTGGATCGACTCAGTATTGCAGTGTCATCAGCGAATGTGGATATTGTTAGCTGGTAGTCTGTTGGGATGTCCGCTGTGTATAGGGTGTATAGAATTGGACCTAATACACTTCCTTGGGGCACTCCAGCTTCTATAGTACAATCGCTTGAAGTGCTTGAACTACATCTAACCGCGAACACTCTTTTGTATAAGTAAGACTTTAGAAGCTTATGTAAGTTTTGATGCAGCAGTTTGGTTATTTTAAACATAAGTCCATCCAACCATACTCTATCGAATGCTTGTGCAACGTCTAAGAATAAAGCTGTTCAATATTCACGATGCTCAAAAGCAGTGCGAATTTCCGTTGTGATGCGGTTAACCTGCTCAACAGTTCCATGTTTTGCCCGAAAACCAAATTGGTGCGATGGGAGTGTGTCGTGTGTTTTAAGGTGGGGACTGATTCGTAGCAGCAGTACTTTTTCAAATAACTTGGAGAGACAAGTAAGTAGGCTTATTGGCCTGTATGATGATGGCTGTGTTTTGTCTTTCCCAGGCTTAGGGATCATAACTATAACTGATTTCTTCCACTTTTGAGGAAAGTATCCAATTTTGGTAATAGCGTTGAAGAGTAGGCAGATTTGTAGAACTGCACACATTGGAAGCTCGATGATCATTTTCGGTGTTATTAAATCGAAGCCAGGCGATTTTCCAGTCTTCAGTTGGTCTCTAATGACTTTCGTTATTTCGCTTGGCCGAAATTCTATGGGATCTTGTGGTGCTAATTCAGATGCAGTTAAGGGTGGGAGAGTAAATGAGTTAGTGGCTGGATTGGGTTGAAATACCTTTTTGAGATGATCAGCGAAGACTCTTGCTCTGTCCATGTCACTACGAGACCAGTTTCCGGTAGAGTTACGGAGGGGTACGACAGTTTCTGCTGGTGCCTGCAGATTCCTGTGGGCTTTCCACAATGAGTTTTTTGTGCTGGTGGGCGTGAGGTTCTCGATGTAACGCAGATGTGCGTCCGCTTCTTTTTTCTTAAGCGCTTTAGTAAGTCTGCGAGAAGCTGCTTTTAGTCTACTCTTTGCGCCAGGTGATCTGTGCTCCTGCCACTCCCTTCGAAGTCGTCGTTTTTCAAGCACAAGGAGTTCGGTATCTCGACTTGTCATGTTGACTTTTTACTGCATCCGTTGGTATCTTGTGGAGTTGACGCTTTTGCTGCTGCGACTAGTGTTGATTCTAGGCTACCAGCAAACTGATCGATGTCTTGCTCGGTTTCCAATGAGCTAGAGAAGTCGGTATGTGAACAAACATATTTTTTGTACCTCTCCCAGTTGGTCCTGTTGCTTGTGAGTCTATACGGCCGCTCGATGTGTTGCAGTTGGTACAAAAGATTAAAGAGCACCGGGCAGTGATCAGATGAAAGTTCTGAAAGTGCCTCAGCTGTAATCATTGATTGGGATATCCTTTTGGTGATGGCAAAGTCAATCAAGTCTGGAAGCTTTTTAGGATCTGCTGGCCAGTATGTAGGCGTACCCGGAGAAACATAATTAAGCTTGTTTTGCGGTTTAATAATTGCGTTGTATAGCTGTTTTCCTTTAGGGGTCGCTATCCGAGATCCCCAGTACATGTGCTTGGCATTCCAATCACCAGCTGCAACAAACCTTTCACCGAGCGAGTCGAAGAATGTTGTGAATTTGTCCTCTGATAGTGTGAAGCGGGGTGGGCAATAGACAGCAGCCAGAGTGAGAGCACCGTTATAGCATTGGAGGCTTATAGAGGTAGATTGTAGGCAATCTTCTTGCCAATTACTAACAAAGTGGTGTTTGATTCGCGATCGTATTAGTATGCCAGTGCCTTCATGGGCCTTGCCATCCGGGTGATTCGTAAAGTAAAATTTGTATCCTGGTATTTGAAAATTGTACTTTTCAGTGAGGTGAGTCTCTGAGAGTAGCATAACATCAATGTTTCTGTCGGCTAAGAACTGAGCAAGTTCTAGCTTGTGCCGCGAAACGCCATTAGCGTTCCAGGTTGCTATTATTAGGGGAGTCATTATACTGTTTTAGAGGAAACGAGCATTTGAATAAGGATGTTTTGGTTCCTCATAAGCTCTTGCATAGTTGTTTGCATGAAGGCCATAAAGTCTTTCATGCTTTGCTGCATCGAAAGCATAATCGCTTCAACGCCAATTGGCTGCTGTTGCATGTTATCGTGAGTGTTTGTTTGATGAATGGGAGTGTCCGCTGCTGGTGTTTGGATCCCTGATTTTAGTGCACTTGCAAAGGAAATATTTGGCGCTGTTCGGTAGCTGGTAGACAGAGGGATGTTAGTTGTACTCGGTTCCATTGCTTTGTGAATTGCTGGTGTGGTACGATCACGAACTGAAGTCACTCGTTTGTTTAGGCGACACTTAAGTTCCTTGTAAACAATGCATCCTCGCCAGTTGGCAGTGTGGTTTTCGCCACAGTTGCTGCATAATTTAATTGAGCTGTCGTCCTTGTTCTTATGACAGTTTGCGGTACTGTGAGCATCGCTGCAAACGACGCAGATAGATTTTAGGGTGCAGTACGCTTTGGTGTGGCCATATTCTTGGCAGTTAGTGCACTGCACAGGCTGCTTGCGCTTGTGTGGCTCTTCGACGGTTATTCTCCGGTGCAGTAGAAACTGGAGTTTATAAATAGGATGTACTTCATATTTGCTGATTTTTTGACTCGATGGCTCCAGTTCGACTTTGAAGAGTGGCTGCGGCTCTTTCTTCCTGTTAAGAATGTTGATCACCGTTTTTGCCTTAAAGTTTTTCTCCTTTAGTGCCTCGATAATTTCGGATGGGGTCACTGATGATTCAATTCCTTTAATGACGACCTGCAATCCTTTTGGCTCCAAAATAGTCAACATAGTCTACATAGTCTTACATACACACTTTTCCCCCTATTGTTTTTAGTACTCTCAAATTTACGCGAGCGGACAGAGAGGTATTATTGCCGCCTGCAAAGTACAAAACTAATGTAGCCGTTACGCATATTGTTATTTTAATGTCTTTGGTTTAATGGCCGTTACGCATCAATGTAACTGTTCCTGTTTTCTCTATATTTTTATATATGCACTCGTGCCAATTTTATTTTCACACAATTAGTAAGTATATGTATATTTTTGTGATAATGGTAACCAAAGGGTATAAATAAATATTTGATTGCTATCCTCTTCCAGGCAATGTATTTCATTGACAGAAATTAAATGTTTAGTGTTAAATATTGTTTAAATAAAAAAAACTTTTCCGCAGCGGGTATCATCCTTGGTTTTGATAGGCTAAGATATGTGCCCTCAGAGCGATGTTTGTAGTCGTGAACAGCCAACAATTTATATTGACGTGCGCACCGTGCGACGGACAACTGACGAACGGTGCGAACTTTTACAGACACTTCTAATATTTATTTTCGTTATGTTGGAGAGGTGAGGGGCTTACCGAGATCCCAGGACCCAAAATCGACGAGCTTACGCTGTAAGCCTGATTCCTGAACATCGTATGCTCCTCCCTCGGCCTTAGTCCTTACCCAGGACACGGGCGCTAGTACGCCGACTTAACATACCAGGGAGATGAATTTCTAATGTAATTGGTTTTGTCATAAAAAATTGTAGTAGTGGAAATAGCTAAGCGGGAGAGGCTATACGAGACCGGCTTGTAGTGTAGACACTTACCGACGTTCAGCTGAAACACGAACCATTGATTAGTCAAGACACGATTAATTGGATAAATACAATTCTAATTAGAACATTTATTAGGTTTCAGTAAAATCGTGTTCGAAGGTTTGTGCCTAAACGGTGCCGAATAATGAGCTAGAGAGATCACTTTTGGGGTTAAGTATAATATTACTTATTGAGTTTACTTTGCCGGGTACATATCTAGAAGAGGTTTCAGAGATTACTTAAAGGTTTATGACTTAGCTTAATAATAATTTTGGTGTCATATGTGAAAAGGTATTTTTAAACCAATGATAATATTTGGTGTTCTTCAGCGCCAAACGGGAGACTGCTGTGAACTACTACCCGGAAACAGGCAAAATTTGCCGGTATATGCTATGGGGATCCTTATTAAAAAAATAAAAGTTTGCTCTCGTTGGAAAGCATTTTTCAAGCCCTTTCCAATGCATTGCAATTTTATGCTTTTAAGGATTCTGAATCTAAAAATACGAATCATCATAAAAAATCTCAAAATTACAATTGCACAAACAATCTTGGAAGGGGGTGTACCTGCAGGCACAAGCAGCCATACGGATGACCGTAAGGGTTGGGGTGAGATTTCTGTTCAAGGATATGCACCTTACTCTCTCCTCAATTTTCTCGGAAGGAAAATTTGATGAGAAATATCGTACAAACTGGTTATAGGGTTGTGTATAAATTGACAATTTAGTTACTGAGCTCTTTATTATACGACTAACTCGTTTGAGTCTGCGCTTCAAACTGAGTACAATTTCATTTCTTATTCTTTATACCCTGCTTGTGCTCTCTCGTGAGAGAACAATCCTTCTCTCTCGTCCGATGTTTGGCTACGTTAACTATTCCCACCTTCAAGTGAAGCGCGTCCTCGAGCTTCGTTATATTTTTGTTGGTATCGTAGTCAGCTACAGCAATGTTTTATCCAGGATACCTTTGGTCTCATTATAAGAAATAAAATTTTTTATACAATGAATAAATAAAAATACTTAGGATAGATTTAATACTAGTAGAACGCTCATTAATCAATGTCTTAAATTCTTATTTTTTTTCTTTTCGTTTTTTGTTTTTCGATTTCATATCTTAAGTGACTAAAAAAAGTTGGTGTTTCCTGTCATCTTATACAATTACAAATTTGTGACGGTTTTAGTTTAGGAAAGTTGGTTTGTTGTTGGCAGATATTCAATATTGTAATAATATTTGAGAGGGACAATTTTTTAAATTTATCTTATGTTGTCCTTATGGACCTCTCCCATTTGCGAGGATGCTTGCCCCTAGGTCAGCGTCAACAGTTCGTTCAGCATAGAGAGGAGAAACCTTGTTTCCCAGCCTTCTGTTTTCCTTTACGAAAATTGTCTCTCCTCTTTGGAATGTTCTTGTTTGTCTCTTTTCATTTAAGCGGTTAAGCTGGAGCTCCTGCGCTTTTTGAACTCTGTTCCGTATCTCGCAGTTCATTTGATCCGGTGACGAATGTATTACATCAATGGGTGTTGCATTTGTGACGGAGTGTACTGTTCGGTTGTACTCTATTGTGGACTGGAATATGAATTTCACGGTGTCACTTCTCCCCATTTCCAGTTTCAGGCATCTTCCTATTTTCGCAGGAGTACTATGGAATCTTTCGACTTGTCCATTTGAGATACTGTGATGTGGTGGTGCATGTGAAATCTGGATTCCGTACGATGATAAGAGTGATTTTATAGTTTCTGACTTTAGCGAAGGCTCATTGTCACAGTATACAACTTTTGTTCTCTTGAAGATATTAATTAGCTGAAGGATTCATGGTTCCAGGCCAGATATTGTTCTCGATGGAATATGCTGAACCAGCGCATACTTTGAGAACTTGTCGATGCAAGTAAGGAAGTATTGGAAAAAATGTCAACATGCAAAATTTCTTTCACAGCCGTGGGTATAGGAGTCTCACAGATTTTCTGCATCATGGGGTGACGATCATATTTGGCTTTTCGGCAGATCTTACAATTGAGAATCACCTCCTTTGCTATTTGAGTCATCTTAGGGAAGAAATAGTCCTGGAGAATTTGCTTTACATTCTCTTGAGCGGCTCTTTGGGCCCTGTTGTGCTCTGTCAATACTATTTCTCTATGCTCGTTTTTATCGAATATATCCATTACCAATTCCTTGATGTGTCTGAAAGTTGTAGCTGGGAATTTTTCAACAATCCTAACGTCAGGCTTGACTACATTGCAGACGGCATCAAACAGAATTTTTCTATCTGAGAAGTGAATGAAGTGCCTTGTCCTTTCGCCATACATAATAACGGTGCGAGATGAGTCAGTTTGTGCCTGCTTTATGATGATTTGGTTTTTATAGCAGTTTAGTGGTTTATCAGAGGACTCTATAGTGTACGAAAGTGACTCCTCGAGTAGCGAGGTCACATTGCGCTTCATTCTCTAAGGCATGAGCGCATCCGCCACTAGGTTGTCCTTCCCCGGCTTATGGAGTATCTTGGCGTTATGCTCATCGATAAAAGCTTTCCACCTTTTTATTTTTGCATTTGGGTTTCGGTCAGAAACGTTCAAGTTTTTTACACCATATAGGTAATTCCTGCATTTTTTCAAGGCCCAGACGATGGCAAGTAGCTCCCTCTCGTTAGTTGCAAAATTTTGTTCTTGATCACGCAAGGTCCGAGATATCATTGTTATAGGTCTTCCCTTCTGAGACAATACAGCGCCCAGACCAGATGAAGACGCATCTGTGGTGAGATCGAACGACTTGTTATAGTTGGGATACAAAAGCATGACATTCTCTGAGGTCAAAATGGTTCTCAGTTTGTTGAAAGATTCGAGTTGCCTTTCATCCAAATGGACAGAGATCTTTTTTGATTGTGTGGCGCTTATTCTGCCGTTTTCGCCTCGGAGGTCTAGCTATGGCCTCAAAATCCTTGACGAAGCACATATAATAGCTTGCTAAGCCAAAAAATAATCGTACGCCAAATAATGTTTTCGGCTCCTCATAGTCAAGTATTGCTTGTACCTTGGTAGGACTTGTAGTGATACCTCCCCGAGTAATAACGAATCCCAGGTACTCTACGGATTCCTTGAAAAAGTGAGACTTTTCTCGTGATATTCTCATATTGGCTTGATAAAGACTGTTTAAGACCCAATCAATATGTTTTAAATTGTCCTGCATGTTTTTAGAAAAACGTAACGTAAACGTAGCAAAATTTGCCAACGTTCTCCCTAAGGACATCGTCGATGGCTCTCTGAAATATGCCTGGCGCATTTTTGAGGCCAAAAAGAAGTCTGCAGAACTCAGGGTCTTATATCTCGAGGGTCTTATAATCTTGTTTTTCAATAACTCTCCGATCTCAGCCTTGACGAATTCTGCTACTCCCTTTGGATATGGGTATAGTTTAGAATATACTGGTTCCTTGTTTTCTGTGCGAATGTCCTCAGGTACTATAATGTCCTCAGTCTTGGTAAAGTTTACATCCTGGCAGTTTTGAAATAACATCTATTCCGACCCATCCTTGAAAATAATTAGCTTATTTTTGGGATCTAAGATTATTCCCTCCTTTTTCATAAAATCAAACACAATAATTCCGTCAAACGTTTTACGATATTAAAAAAAATGTAGCAAGAGCATTATACAGACCAACTGTCGTCGCAGCCGTGTACGGACCTAACCTTAAACTTCTTATTGACGGAAGTGACATGTTTCAGCTCTGCGAGTGGTCTTATATAATTTTTAGCAGCACCCTAATCCAATAAGAGTTTTATTTTCTTCCCCAGGACCAGCTCCTAAAAAATTAATCTGATCATATTCAACAACATCTTTTTCGACTGAATCCGCTTCCTGCTCTGCAAAATTATTATAATCTTCTTAAGCTTCTGAGACTAAATTTTCGTCAGTGACATGATTAATTCTTTGGTATTTCGGTCCGGTAAATCTTGCTGATCCATCGAAGGGCCTCTTGGGAGTCTGACCTTGATCGCGAGCATCCATGGGCTGTGTAAATCTGTGTTGTTGTTCTGGTCTAGACTGTCTTGAGCGCAGCGATTGATCTACTTCCATAGGGACTGCGCTTGTTTTCTATAAAAGTATGCGTATTTCCTGAGGTCATTGTCGGCATATCTGCTTTTCGGATTTGTTCGTTCCTTTGTGCCCTTATTTCTAGGCTTCGAGCGAAATTGTTTGCAACATTATAGCGCTCGTGATTGGCCTCTACCTCTTGGGCCAACGCTAAGGCCGATCGGAAGATTGGTCTGGCGGAAAACAGGATGTCGCTTAACGATTTCCTCACGCCTGAGATAAATACCCGCAAAGCATCCATTCTATACTTTCCATTCAATTGGGCTGCTACAGTTGAATCGTACGACATTACAGTCTTGTTCACAAGGAGCGTGAGCTTCTTTTCGACCTCATCATAAAATTCGATTAGCGTCATTCTTCCTTGGCGAAGAGTCGACATCTCCTGCTCTATTAGATGTATTGGTCGTTTATCCGATTACGTAAAGTCGTGCCTATCTATAATCGCCTTAAAATTGAACGGTGTGTTAAAGGAAGCTATTACCATATCTGCAGCCCCTTTTATCTTATTCCTTATAATTCCTGAAGCTTGGTAATGCTTTGAAGTACCATCATACTTTTCAAAAACCTTATAAGCAGTATGGGCCGCCTTTCTCCATGAAACATAAGTTTCGTGCTTTCCCTTTTTGCAGTTGGGGATCTGGAAGATTGCCATTCTCTGCGTAAGCGTCGTTTTATGTGGACGATTTGCTCGATTTGTACGTTGGTCTCTTTTGAATTAATTGTAGTACTTGTTATTTTGGGTGTTGCAGTAAGAGCTGCTGCAGTAAGGATAGATTGCAATGCACATGTGCAGCTCACTATATCAGATTCAGTATTGAGTTTTGGGCTTAGCTCAATGTGTGAACTTATATATTTTTTATACGGCCGCTAGTGTGAGGAGAGTGTTGTCCTCCAGCTGAATGTTGATAGATGTGGCCTGAAGATGATTTTCCGCAAATTCTTTGTAAAAGTGGTGCTTCATACGGTTCCTTATGAGTATGGCGGTGCCACCGTGTGCTTTTACGTCGGGATGATTTGTACCATAGAAATGGTAGTCTCTTATTTGAAAATTGTATTTGCTTGTGAGATGAGTTTCCGAAAGAAGCATTACGTCGATGTGCTTCTCATGTAGGAATTGAGCTAGCTCAAGTTTGCGCTGTGAAACGCCATTGGCGTTCCACGTAGCTATGCGTAAGGTAGCCATTATTTATTTGATTGTTGGGCTACAAGCATTTGTACCAAAAGGTTTTGATTACGCATCATGTCTTGAATGGTGGTCTTCATAAATGTCATAAATTCCATCATGCTCTCTTGTAGGGCTTGCATCATAGCTCCAGTTTTTGTTTCCTGCTGCGCAGCTTGGTTATGGTTTTGCTGTGTGTCTAATTTTGTGTGCACTTCATGTGGGGTTCGAGAATTTTGGGTTGGAAGCGTCATACCGGATTTTAAAACGTTTGCAAATGTTATCTTGTTAGTGTTGGATGTAGGCCAGGGAGCGAAACTTGCTGCTTTCGAGAAAAGTACTTCAGGATTTGTTTCTGATGGTGTCAGCGTAGCTGTTCCTTGGTGTGTCCGCGCCGTATTCATTCTTTTGTGAAGACGGATTTTCAGCTCTTTGTAGATTTGACAGCCTCTGTAGTTTGCTGTGTGATTGCCCACAGTTATTGCATTTTTCTCGCATCCATTTTCTTTGTTAGTTTGACAGTGTTTGGATTCGTGGAGATCTCCACAGACTACGCACACCGGGCGAAGTGTACAATACGACCTCGTGTGGCCATACTCTTGGCAGTTTGTACATTGTACAGCAGCGTTACGTTTGTGCGGCTCTTCTACTGTGATCCTACGGTGCAGAAGGAGCTGGAGTTTGTAAATTGGGTGAACCTCGTTTTTTCTAGGAGTCTTGTTTTCTTGTTCAAGCTCAATCTTGAAGAGTGGTTGGGGCTGCCTGTTTCTGTTTTTGATATTGAACACGCTGTTGGCGTAAAATCCCTTTTCCTTTAGCGCCTCAGTTATCTCTTCGGGCGTAACATCAGACTCAATGCCCTTCAGTACTACTTGCAGGCCCTTGATGCTTTTAAGCTTGTAGGTGTAGAAGCCTATTTTTTGTTCGGTAAGATAGTTTGTGACTTTTCTGTAGTTGTCCTCCGTTTTCGTTTGAAGTTTGATTTCATTGATAGTACCTCTTACGAGGGGAATTATATGAAAGCTATCTTTTCCATAAAGGCCAATCAAAGCATTTACAAAACCGCTTGTGCTCTTCTCGCGGATGTATATTGGCGGAGGCTTTGTTTTCTTCGGTTCGATATCAACGGATCCCAGCGGCACGTTCTCAGCGGTATCTGCCAGCAAGGCAAATCTGTTGGTATTTCCGGGGGCTACATTGTTGATCAAGGTAGAGTTGTCGCGTGTATTTTTCGGCTTGTTTTCCAAAACTGAATTTTCCGGGCTGAGCTTTCGCTTTATTGTAATGTAGCGGTCCATTCCAGTCTGCCAGGTCGACCCAGCTTTTTTGTTTACGTTTTCTTTTTGTTTTGCTGGTAGTGCAGCAGAACCGTTTATTGCTTGCGGTTTTGCTTTTGCTGACTCAGTCAGAGCGTGAGCGGGTGCAGCCGATGACGAGATAGAGCGGGCTGTCGGTATATCTCCAGCTGTTGTTGTTGGAGGTAGCGAGGCTTCTGTCGAGGCTAAGAGAGCGGGAGAGCAAGAGCGCGCTCTTTCTTGATTTGTTGGTAGAAGATTTGATTTGTTGGTTGTCGGTGAGACGTAGGAGAAGTACGCGTTGTTGCGTTGAACTGAGAGCCGGCGTTCGTCTTGCTCACGCTGACGCTGAGAGCGAGTGTCGTTCTGACTCATAGCTTTATTATTTACGATCACTATATCACTATATATATTTAAGCGATCTTGCATCGCATAGAGCGTCTCTTTCGCTTTCGGATTATTTATTTAGTTTATTTTATTGGGCGTTCACTTCACTCAAAACAACTGATTTTGTGCGGAGCTCGATAATTACACGTCTTCACGCGTCGCCGATCGAACGGACATATATAGTTAATACCAGTGTTTGAAAAGCTGCAGTCGAATTAGCAGAAGTCGCAATACTTTTGCTTTTTACTGCTTCTGCTGCGAGCGATATCAGAAAGCGAACAATTGCTTGTGCTTCTGCTTCTGAAAAATCAGAAGTCGCAGTCAAAGCATAAGTAAAAATCCCGCAGCGACGAATATCAAAAATCAGCAGCAGTCGCCGTTTTTCGTTTTTTCGCTTTCTGCTTTGCTGTTGCTTTTCATCGTAGACGTTCGTCGCTGCTGCAGCTACCGACGACTTTCGGAAGTCGTCGGCAGTCGCAGCAGCATAAGTCGGTGCCTTCGACTGTTTGCTGCTTTTGATTTTCGTTGCTATTGCTGCTGACCAACAGTCGCAGCAGCATAAGTCGGTGCCTTCGACTGTTTGCTGATTTTGATTTTCGTTGCTATTGCTGCTGACCAACAGTCGCAGCAGCATAAGTCGGTGCCTTCGACTGTTTGCTGCTTTTGATTTTCGTTGCTATTGCTGCTGACCAACAGTCGCAGCAGCAGAAGTCGGCGCCTTCGACTGTTTGCTGCTTCTGATTTTCGTTGCTATTGCTGCTGACCAACAGTCGCAGCAGCGTAAGTCGATGCTTTCGACTGTTTGCTGCTTCTGATTTTTGCTGCCGAGCACCATAAGGCGACAGACGCATGAGGCGACAAATTCATTCAGTCGCCGCGACTTTTATTTAATTACGAATGACTAGTCAAATTAAATCCCACCTTTTTGGACATGGCCATTGATACTTTGCCACTTTTTGAAAACGAAGAACTTACTCTTAGTGGTTTATAAAATAAGTAAAATAATAGTTATAACAGAAAGCAATGAAAATTTATTTATGTATCATTTTTCAAAATTCATATACTATTATTTTAATTTTGCTAATTTTTTCTATAATTTTATACCTTACTCGTAGATAAAAGGTATATAATTCGTTGAAATATGTAACAGAAAAGCGTTTCGACCATATAAATATATATTTTGATCAGATCATAGCGAGTCATCTGACATTCGTCTGTCCGTTGTCTGTCCGTCTGTCGTCTGTCGTCTTCGTCTGTCGTCTGTCGTATAAGTCGAATCTCAGGAACTACAAAAGCTAGAAAGTTGAGATGATATACAGACTCAGGACATAGACGCAGCGCAAGTTGTCGATTTAGTTGCCCCCACTCTAACGCCACAACCCCAAAACTGCCACCCACATTTTGAAATGTTTTAATATTTTTCATTTTGTATTGTCTTGTAAATTCTATCGATTTGCAAAAAACTTTTGCCACGCCACTCTAACGCCACAAACCGCCAAAACTGTCCTCGCTCTTACACTAGCTGAGTAACGGGTATCAGATAGTCGGGGAACTCGACTATAGCGTTCTCTCTTGTTTTAAAATTGATTAGTTGTATTATTTTATAAGCATTATACAAAAAGAAAGTCCAAACAACGGAGAACGCTATAGTCGAGTTCCCCGACTATCTGATACCCGTTACTCAGCTAGTGGATGTGCGAAGAAGAAATTTCAACACTGACAGTCTTTGGCGGTTTGTGGGCGTTAGAGTGGGCGTGGCAAAAAGTTTTTTGGAAAATTGATAGGAATTTACAAGACTAATACAAAAATGAAAAAATATCAAAACATTTTTCAAAAGTGTGGGCGTGTCAGGTTTTGGCGGTTTGTGGGCGTTAGAGGGGGCGTGGCAAAAAAATTTTTGGGTTACCGATAGAAATGGGCAAAACAAATAGAGAAATGAAAAAATATCACAACATTTTTCAAAACTGTGGGCGTCGTAGCTCTGGGCGGTTTGTGGGCATTAGAGTGGGCGTGGCAAATACATTTTTGGCACACCGATAGAAATTTACAAGACTAATACAAAAATGAAAAAATATCAAAACCTTTTTCAAAAGTGTGGGCTTGCCCGTTTTAGGCGGTTTGTGGGCGTTAGAGTGGGCGCGGCAACATGAATCGACAAACTTGCGCTGCGTCTATGTCCCTGGAGTCTGTATGCATAATCTAAACTTTCTAGCTTTTGTAGTTCCTGAGATCTCAGCGTTCATACGGACGGACAGACAGACGGACAGACGGACGGACAGACGGACATGGTCATATCGACTCGGCTATTGGTCCTGATCAAGAATATATATACTTTATATGGTCGGAAACGCTTCCTTCTGCCTGTTACATACTTTTCAACGAATCTAGTATACCCTTTTACTCTACGAGTAACGGGTATAACAAATCAATCAAGACGTTCAATGCTATGGAACGTCGTAAGGCTTTAGCCGATCCACTTTGATTGCAACCGAAGTAGCCCATACCGTATAGCCGAGTCTGATTCCCTACTTCGTGCACAGTTCGCTCTTATTCAAATCAGTTTTACGCTGGGCATACTTATATTGAATGCACAAGGTCGTGTGGATTGGTACCGATTTGATTCTCTTTTTGAACAGAGTATTTGTTCATACTTAATCATACTCGTTGCAGTTCTCTGATACGTATATATTAAAAAGTCATATAGTGTATTCCAGGTGCTTTTAGCTCAAAGCTATGGAATCGTCGAGAAAAAAGCATCAACAATCTGAAGTCATAGCGACTTTCAGCTTAAGGCTACCGACGTTTTTAATTTATGTTTTGCAAAATGATACTTAAAAAGTAACAGTGACTACTAATCATCAATAAATTTCTGAGTCCTGACTGCGGTCATCCGAAATATTATAATTCCCTACGGAGAAATGTATTTCAGATTATCAGTGATCGGTCCCCATTTTCAATATGCTTGGAGACCCCATAAATTCAAATATTTATGACTCCTAGAACATATTATCGAGAAAGTCAAGCGGCTATTTACCTGCACCCAAAACAATAGCACGCCCATCTTCTCTGACTTCCACATTTCAGTCTGTGAAGGCTCCTTAATTCGAGAACCAATCAGGTGGATTTCTAAGAGTAGACACCCCCTGTAAATGTCAAAATCTCTAATCCTCATGTATAAAAATGGCTATCCCTAAATTGCTTAGGATAAGTTCTTATAATACTTCAGCACTGCATTCTTATAATATCATTTCGTTCGAACTTGCTCGGGGTATTACGAGTATCCGTTATATTACGAATATAACGTTATATAACGAATTAAAATATATAAATAACAAATATTTATAGAAGAATTAAATGGAATCATCTGTGGCTTGTGATTTGTGCAACTAATGCATCGAAATTAGTGAGTTTGATTCTCATTACGCAAAGTGCGCAGAACCCAGTAAAGCCTAAGAGGCATTGATGTTTGAAATGGAGTGGGCGGAATTTGTCCAAGATAATTATTGACTTCTGGGGGATCGTGATGTGGTCGTCTCTCAGTGTATGTGTCGTTGATCGTCGTTGTTGTTGTTGCGGCTGCTGCTGCTAATTCCTTCAGAAATTAAAGGCACGGGATCGACTTCACTTTTGAACTTTATTAGGACACTTGTAAATTAAGACTAACTTAAAACTAACATTGGAAATACCGCGGGACCGCGGAGTGGTGAATACCTTGCGGGAAGGAGGGTGAGCGAGAGGAGAGAAGGAGAGCGCGAGCAGCGGTGCTTGCGAGCCGTGGAGGAGCTTTGAGTACAAGCATTGGCCGCTTACACTGCCGCTCAACTGTTTGCGCCCTTCTGGCGTGAACATTCTCCCCCCCCCCTTGCGTAGCCTGGCCGGCTAGACAGCAGGATCGGCCTCTTCATTCCGTGCACGCTCCAGAAACGGTCCATCCGAGCACCGTGTTCTGCGCGACGGGCAACCCATCCTCAATTTTTAGGAACCCCGGTTGGATCAGATTGGCATATACATCTGATCCCAACACGAGGGAGATGGTGGCCGGCTTGTATAAGCGCTCGTCCGCGAGACGGACACCGTCAAACTTGGCCCTTGCGACGTCGCTCAGAGCTCGGATGGGTGTCCGGATCCTTAGGCTGGGGTCGATCTTCAGGACGACGTTGAGTCGGAAGGTGCTTGTTCGGGACCGGAGTGTCACCGAGCAGACCTCGTCGTCTCCCAGCCGGGTGATGGGCAGACGGAACGCAGCCGCCAACGACCGGTCGATGCTGCTCACCGGCGTGCATGGGTCGATCATGGCCCCGGTCTCGAAGGTCTTCGAGCCCGTGTCCAGCACGACGATGGCTGTAGGCAGAATGGGGACAGCCTTCTGCTGCCCCGTTGCCACCGACGGAGACGCGACGGAGACCTTCGGACGCGGGCGATTGTTGGCGACTGGGGCTGGTGGCGGAGTGCGGGAACGAGGTGCAGCGGGATGGCGCTCTCTGCGCGTCGGAGCTGGTAGCGCTGCCGGGGTCGGAGCGGGGAGGACCTCGTGCATGTGGAGGAGAGTGTGGTGGTCTCCTCCACACTTCTTGCATCCCTCTTGGCTGCGGCAGTCTCCTCCTGAGTGCTGATGGGCGAGGCAGTTCGCCCGAAGGCGCTTTTCAGCGGTCAGTTTGTGGAACCTCTTGCACTTCCGAAGAGGATGGATTCCAGAGCAGACTCGGCAGGGGTAGGATTAATACCTCGAGTACGTCTGCTCTCCAACGACTGGGTGCACGAGGACGAGGAGCCATTAATGTAGGAAGTGAGTAAGTCTGCCAATAAAAGAAATAAAAAAGCTTATTATGAGCCGACTACTATTTGGGCACGGGATGGGGGAAGTGCCCTAATCCCTAGGAACGGAGGACTCTTTGTCCTCCATCGATAGAAGAATAACTTTGTGGACAGGGCGTTTTATGGTGCCGCGAGACGTACGGATCTCAACGACTCGAATGCGATCGTCGGCTCCTGGAAAGGCAGAAACGATTCTGCCGAGCCGCCATTCGTTCGGTGGTAAATTGTTCTCCTTGACAACTACCATATCGTCGGCTTGCCATATCGGAAATTGCCATTTGTTTCGTTTATGGAGTTCTTTAAGATACTCCTCTTTCCACCGTGCACTAAAATGCTGATGTTGTGCCTTGAGGTGTTGCCATCGATTTATTATCGACTTGGCTTCGCCCTTTATCTCGGGTTCCGCCGTGGAAAGCAACGGCCCTCCAATAAGGAAATGGCCTGGTGTGAGGGCCAGCAAATCTGAGGGATCTTCGGACATAGGGGAGAGGGGTATATTTGCGGGCTGACGTCGATTTAAGGAACAGGGTTTTGAAGCTTTTCACCCCTGCTTCCCACAAACCCCCCATATGTGGAGCCCCTGGTGGCTATATGCATCAGTCACGGACTCTTTGATAGCTTGGAGAAAGTCCCTGGAAATCAAAGTTGCCGCCCCCACAAAGGTCTTACCATTATCCGAATGGACCCGCCGAGGACAACCGCGCCTCGCTACGAAAAGGCCGCTAGAAATTTCTCGGTTGTTAGATCGGAAGTGGGTTCCAAATGTATAGCCTTCGTGGAAAAGCACACAAACACACAAACATATCCCTTCGTTATGAGACACGCTCTCCCTGTATAATTTTTTATTTCGAAAGGGCCGGCATAGTCGATACCCGTGTAGGGGAACGCCCTCGAGAAGGAGACTCTATCTGTCGGGAAATCGCCCATCAGTTGTGTTTGGAGTCTTTTCTTGTAAATCGTACAAATCTTACACGGATTGACCACAGCCTTCACCAGATTCTTGATTTTAGGAATCCAATACTTCGATCGGATCAGGCGTACCATCAATTGACTACCGCCATGAAGAGTAATCTGGTGAGTAAATTGGACGATGAGGCGCGACAGTCTACAGTCATAGGGGAGAATAATCGGATGACGTTCATCATATTGCAGGGTTTTGGAGGCAGTGAGACGGCCGCAAGCCCTTAAAAGGCCGTGTTGGTCAATGAACGGGAAAAAATTCACCAAAGGACTTGACACTGGAAGAGGCCTTTTCTCGGTCAGATGCTGAAGCTCTTGGCCATATGCTCTGCGCTGCGCAATGGAGGTCAGAGTTCGTTATGCCTCTCGGATCTCTTCACTTGTAGGTCGTGAATTGGGCAAGAATGAACCTTTGCGGCAGCGTTTAAGGAAGCGTTGAACATAGACCATAAATCGCAGGGCCTTGTCCAATTTGGAGAAAAGTTCGAGAAAGTCGATGGACGGGGCCTTGACAAAATGCACTTTGACCGCGCGCTGCTCTAGCTCTGTCACAGAGTGTCGCTTTGTACTGGCCATAGCTCTCGGGGCCCTTGCAGACACTCTGGTCCGTGCCACCAGAGATGGTTTTCTGCAAATTCATGTAGGGATACGCCTCGACTGGCTAGATCGGCGGAGTTTTGTTCTGAGGGAAGGTGTGCCCAACAGTCGACTGGCGTCGCCTGCGTGATCTTGGCAACTCTGTTGGCCACAAATGTGGTCCAGTTGCACGCAGGCTTTCGTAGCCAGGCTAAGACGATTGTGGAATCTGTTCAGCAGCGGATATCTGAACTGGCGGAGGGCATGTGCGGAAGGATTGCTGTCACCATTTCGGTTAACAGCACGGCACCACAGAGCTCTAGCCGAGGAAGGGAGACGGTTTTTACCGGGGCCACTCGTGTTTTGGCTGTAAGCAGGCGAGTCAGGATCTTTTGCCCCATCTCGACGCGGATGTATATAGCTGCTCCATAGGCTCTCTGAGACGCGTCACAGAAACCGTGGTGCTCTATGATTACCTCAGGCTGGTACCAGATCCATCGCGGAACGCGGATCTGATTGAGGTCGGAATACTCGTCTAAAAACGATTGCCACCGCTGACTCATTTCAGTGGGAAGCTTATCGTCCCAGCCTAAGTTTTGCAACCAAATCTCCTGCATGAACATTTTTGAACGGATTATGAACGGCGCGAGCCACCCGGCAGGATCGAACAACCTAGCGATTTGGGACAAAACTTCTCGCTTTGTATAGGAGGGTTCCACAACTATTTCGGGGGGAATGAAATAGAATTCGTCGGACTTTGCCCTCCACCGAATACCGAGCGTCTTGGCCGTGCTTTCGGCATCGATGTCGAGGAACTCGCTAAGAAGGAGGTGTTCGGCCGGGACGTCTTTAAGGACGCTTTTGTTGTTCGAGGTCCACTTTCTTAGCGGAAACCCGGAGGCACTTAGGGCTGCTTGCAACTCTCGAATCGAGCTTTGGGCTTCGTTTACGGAATTCGCCCCTGCCAAAACGTAGTCGACGTACTTGTGCTGCTGGATGATGCGGCTGGCATTTGGAAATGGCACTTGGATATCCTCTGCCAGCTGTTGCAAGACTCGAATGGCGAGGAAGGGGGCGCAGTTGACCCGGATATCTCCTTCCTTGTTTCGGAACAGAATTCTTTGAAACGGGGTATGTTTTGGGTCGACCCAGATCTGACGATACATTTTCGTAATGTCTGCACTGAAGACGTATTGAAAATAACGCCATTTCAGGACCTGGATCGTTTGATCGGATTGTAGGACTGGACCAGCATGAAGGATATAATTTAAGCTGGTCCCATTTGCCGACGGACTTGAAGCGTTGAATACAACGCGAAGCTTTGTAGTGGTGCTTTCGGGCTTAACTACTGCGTGATGAGGAAGATGGTACGAGGGAGAATTGTGAGTCGGCGGAACTTCTTTCATATGACCCAGATCCAGGTACTCCTGGATCACGCTGTCATATTGCTCTTTTAAGGGAAAGTCTCTTTTTAAACGATTTTCGTTTCTAAGAAACTGAGCTAACGCAATGGACCTTGAATATCCTAAATCGGATCCGGTATTCTCGGGGTCACGGAACGGGAGCTTCACCACGTACCTCCCGCTTGCGTCTTTTGTTGTTGTTTGGAGGAAGTTCCTTTCACAATAGGAGTCCGACTCTTTTACCATCTTTACTGGTAGATCCTCCACCTGCCAGAACTTGCTGAGAAGCGTGTCGAGCGAATCGTTTAAGGCTCGGGCTCGGTAGTTCGTCCCCAAATGGCACACGTCAATGGCGTCCGGCTGAAGTGCCGGACGCGAAAAAAGTTTGCACCGCTGAGGTGCTTGCCGATGCATTTCTGCTGGAGGGTCTCGGAGGTTGCTGTGTAGGGGGCGAGGTTGAGGAACTCGCATTTTCGGAATTTGGGGGGCTGCGATGCAGCAGCGTATGGTGCCTGCCCTTACATGTAAAGCAGCTGTGTGTGCTTGTGCAGTCACGTAGCTGGTGACCTCTGGCAAAACAATTCAGACATAGCTGCTTCTTTTTTATATAGCCGGAGCGCGAGTCAACAGACATTTGAAGAAAACGCGGGCACAATCTTACCGGATGGTTCTCCTTAGAACATAAGTCACACCCTTTCTGTTTGGTGCTGACCTTTGTCTCGAAGGATTGAAGCCTTTTTGGAACTGCCTGAGTCGGTTTCATATCTTCGATGGCTTCCAATGTCCGATACCTTTCGCTCAGGAAGGCATTCATTTCCTCCCAAGCTGGGATCTCGGATTTGGCAGTTAGCGACTGTTCCCATAAGGACAGGGTCTGCTTGGCAGTTTGCTCGCGCAAAGGAAAACCAAGAGACAATCCCAGTTTTCTGTGGATACCTGGGAATGCGCTAGTGCTGTTTAACACCCCTGAATCGTGGATTGTAGCTCTTTTAGAGCATGACCAGATTCTTGCGAAATTGAACTCAAGTTAAAAAGGAGCTTGAGCTGGCTGTTGACTAAAAGTCGCTTGTTTTGGAACCGATCTCGCAGTGCCTCCCACGCCGCAGCAAAACCATCATTCGTGAGAGGAGATTTCGCCACGATGGCTTTTGCTTCGCCACTTGTTTTCGTAAGGAGATGGAATAGCTTCTCGACCGGAGTCAGCCTGGGGTTGTTTACGTAAATTGCCGTGAATAGGTCCCGGAAAGTGGGCCATCGGAGGTAGTCGCCATCGAAGACTTCCGTGTCGCATGGAGGTAAGCGGCAGCCGGACGAAATTAGCGGCTGAGAGGGTGCTTGCGCGACTTGAGGCGTTGCTCTGTCAATTGTTTCGCCAATTTGTGCTGTACATGACTCGTATACTGAGTAGCAGTAGTCATATTTGGCCTGGAGAATAGGCACTGTGTCGAGGGATCCTTCTTGGGCCATTAGGTCAGAGCATGTTTCGTACTCTCTTTTCACTTTGTCCCATAAGGCTCGCACCTGTTGCAGACGGACTTGTAACGTGTGTAGGGACGGAGAGGCTTGATCAGGAGTGTTGATCTTCGCTTCGAAAAGGCTTACGCGATCGCTGACGGCGATGAATTTATGCAACGCTGCGGTTGCGGTCGTTGGCTGCTCAGAGGATGCCATTTTCTTTGTGGTAGAGCGTGTGACGCGGAGGAAATCAGTCCCGACAGCGGAGGGACTCTCGGATTTTCTCGATAGAGAAGACTCACTAGACACTCGCGTCACTGGTCGGGAAATGACAATCTTAGGAGTTGTCTTCGAACTGGTCGATGGCAAAACCTTTGCTTTCGGAGTGGGAGTCGCGGTTTTGACCCTGGGACTAACGGACTTGGGTGCTGCCTTACCGCGAGTGGATAGCGGAGATTGCGGGTTGAACTTTTGTTCTTTTCCAGGTGCGGGTGTCTTTTTCTTGTCTCCCTCTAGGGGCATGCTCAGCTATGCCCTAGGAGAAGGAAGTCAAGAAGGCCTGCACGCCGCAAAAAATGTGAAATTGAAAAAGAACCAGACACAGAGGGCACCCAAATCTGGATGGACAAAGGATCCCGTCGGAATTCGGGAGAAAGTTGCAATTGGGATCTGGAACTTGGAGCACGAAAGGAAAAAAAATCCCAATTTTTGTGAAATAAGGCCCCAATAGATCTTCAATCAACTGGAAAAAGCTTAAATAAAGCACAATATAGCTAAAATTCAGTGTGAAAAATAGCTAGGAGGATTCACAAAAAAACAGCTAGAGTGAAGTCCACAAGAAGATATAGCTATATTGGAGTCTTGAAAAACAATAACTCAAATTTATAAAAAAAAGCTATGAACTGCAAATTCTAGAAAAATAGCTAAAAAAAATAGCTACCAGCTGGAGTCTGGATAATAGCCATTGATTTATAAAAATTAGCTACCGATTGGAAATCCCGAAAAAAAATATATGAAAAATAACTATAAATTGGGATTTATAGAAAAATAGCTAACAAATAGCTATCGAATAGAGTTCGGATGATAGCTAATAATTTATAAACAAATAGCTACCGGATTTAGAACCACAACGAAAAAATCGCGACAAACGGATGCGAAACATAAACACCAAAAAAAACCAACAAACACGCCAAAAAGCCAAGTTGGGAGGCTGATAAATTTTAATTTAGGAACCAGAAATAGGAGCCAGAAATAGCTTATAAAAAATTATTATTTGGCTTAAATAATTATTAAAAATTCGGGTCAGTTTTTTCTTAAATTTTGTCGTCGGACTTATTTATTTTACTTTATGTTTCGATTCTAGGGTATTCTCTCGTCGCTATGCGCCGGTTTTTTGTCAGGGCAATAAAGAACAAAGAGGAGACGAAAGAACTTGCACTTGGCAAGCCTATGTAAGTCGCGACTGTGTGTATGTATGTATGTACTATTTGGAGTTTAATAGGGGACTTGCAATATGTATTTATATTTCAAACCACATATTCTACGTTACCTCATTCCGAACGACCTTACTCTTACGCGGTATCAAAGTCAAATTTAATATTCTGTCCCACTTTAAACGAAAGCTCACTGATCTTCAGCGAGTTAAGCCTGTCTATTCGCCAGGTCCCGATGGAATTCCTGGCTGTGTGCTTAGATTCTGTGCGGAAGCCTTGTGCAAACCTCTACTAAAACTGTTTAAATTATCTTTGGAATCTACTCAGTTCCCCCAAATATGGAAGGAGTCCTTTGTGATCCCTCTCCATAAAAAAGGTAGCAAATCGGATGCAAGCAATTACAGAGGAATCTCCAAATTGTCTGCTATCCCTAAGCTTTTTGAAAACGTTATCACTCCTCATTTGCAGCACCTTTGTAGGTCAATTATTTCACCATGTCAGCATGGGTTCATGAAACGCAGATCAACAACTACTAACCTTCTGGAGCTAACCTCCTTCATAGTACAGGGTTTCAAAAATAATCTTCAAACAGATGTCATTTATACGGATTTCAGTAAAGCATTCGACTCTGTTAATCATTCACTTTTAATAAAAAAAACTTGATTTATTAGGTTTCCCTGTTGATCTCCTAAATTGGATTCTAAGTTATCTAAATGGCAGGATAAATCATTCGCGTGTACTAATGTACGCTGATGATGTAAAATTATGCTTGCAATATAAGGACATTTCTCGCCATTTGGACTTACAATCCGATCTAGATTGCTTTCAAACCTGGTGCCGTGATAACGTATTAAACTTAAATGGCTCTAAGTGTAAAGTTATGACCTTTTGTCGTGCCAACTTAATGCACACGACTTACACTCTAAGTGGGTGCTCTTTGGACAGAATAACACATGTAGATGATCTTGGTGTTCTTCTGGACCCTAAACTTAAATTTTCAGACCATATTTCGTCTATTGTCAATAAGGCCAGGGGTGTGCTTGGTTTTATAAAACGGTGGTCAAAGGAATTTGATGATCCTTACATGACCAAAACATTATTTCTCTAGTCCGTCCGATCCTCGAGTATGGATCACCTGTTTGGAGTCCACAATATGAAGTTTACTCGGACCGCATTGAATCGGTTCAAAAGAACTTCTTACTTTTTGCCTTATGGCGCCTTAATTGGGATGCAAACCGTAGATTACCTCCTTATTCGAATAGATTAATGTTAATTAACTTACCCTCCTTAGCTAACCGTAGAACGATGCTTGGAACAGTCTTTATTTTTAACCTTATTCGTGGTGAAGTGGATAGTCCCGACTTGGTTAGTCGGCTAAACTTCACTGTTCCAAGCAGATTTACTAGAAATTACGTACCTCTAATTTTAAATCATTGTAGATCTAACTATGAGTTGCATAATCCCTACAGAGTATTATGTTCTGACTATAATAGATTTTATCCTATTATCTCTAATTCTGACTCTGCCATTTTTAAAGCGAACATTACTAACGTACTTAACGAATCCTTAGATATTACTACTAGCATACATATATTTCCTCGTCCTTTACTGTCTTCTATATCGCGTCTATCTTCCCGCGATTCGAGCCGTACGATACACGGCAGCGCCCCTCGGTCGGTTGGGCGGGAGGTGTGGCCGTGGGACTCGCGCGTGAATTTAAAAAAAAAAAAAAAAAATGTATGGAGAAACATATATATGTAATGTAATATCGGAAGAAAAAAGTCAGGTTTTATTTTATTCTGTATGTCGAGATTTGTGTTTTATTTTGAGCCAAGAGATAAAATTTGTTCTCAGTTCGGGTTCGATATTATTTATTATTTTTGGTAATATAATTTATTTGTGTATTAAATTGGTTAAATCTTGGAGTGATTCTTATATATGTATGTAGATGTAAATTTTATTGGAATATATGTATGTCAAATTTTACTTAATGTATGGATATGTATATTTATGGGTATGTATAATTTTATGTGTATGTAAAATTTTGCTGAATATATGTATATGTATATCTGATTTAATTTAGTTGAATTTGTGGTTTGTATTTTTTATTGAGGCAAAAAACAGCAGTTTAGCAGCGGACGATAATCGTGAATTTTGGACAGTGTTTTAAAAAATGTCTATATATATATGTATATGCGCTTGGATACCAGCGGATCACCGTGAGACGAATTAGGGGGCTGGTATTGGCAAAGTGCTTTTTTATGCACTTAAAAAAAGAAGTAATCACGGTGGCTGGGCGCATGTACTTATATATATTTTCACTTTTCACTTGATACGGATGGACGGAAAGAATAAACGCCGTTGGAAAAACGAAAATGGCGACCACGGACGGAATAGGATTTAAAGCCGTACTTATCTTAATTTTTCCGCAAGGAGCGCTGGATGTGTCGCGGACGAAGGACCATGAAATGGAGTGGGCGGAATTTGTCCAAGATAATTATTGACTTCTCAGGGATCGTGATGTGGTCGTCTCTCAGTGTATGTATCGTTGATCGTCGTTGTTGTTGTTGCGGCTGCTGCTGCTAATTCCTCCAGAAATTAAAGGCACGGGATCGACTTCACTTTTGAACTTTATTAGGACACTTGTAAATTAAGACTAACTTAAAACTAACATTGGAAATACCGCGGGACCGCGGAGTGGTGAATACCTTGCGGGAAGGAGGGAGAGCGAGAGGAGAGAAGGAGAGCGCGAGCAGCGGTGCTTGCGAGCCGTGGAGGAGCTTTGAGTACAAGCATTGGCCGCTTACACTGCCGCTCAACTGTTTGCGCCCTTCTGGCGTGAACATTAAACTCTAAAATTAGATTTGATGATCACTACCAACGCTGTGAAGGACCCCGAAATGCTTTTAACATTTTAATGGGTAGAGGAAAACTGGATGATCTACAAAACCCGTCAAATCATCAAGGAGACCACCCTATGAAATCAGCTAAGTCTTTAAAACCATTGAGAATAGAATAAGGAAATATCTAACCCCCCAAAAAAAATAAATAGACTTAAGAAGGGAACTCTTATGTCCTACTTGCAGTGAAAATTTTTAAATAGCCCAGTCCTAAGTCTTTTTCTTGGAATTCACTGCTCAATGTAATCTATGCAATCTATGGCCGAATTTGGCGTCTGCATTTATGTATACAGATTTGTAGGCAATTTTGAAGTGCTTCATTGTTTCCACTGTAACTCCTTCATCTGTTTGCTTTATGTATGTACCATATACACTTAAGTTAAATTTAATGGTCCTGTAATCTATCATACAATGCTTTAGAATTTCAGCTATATTTTTTGGTACATCGGAAAAATATGCTATGTGTATATTGATGATATAATAGTCTTTAGTGATGACTATGACAACCATTGGTCGAATCTGCGTCTTATTTTCGAAAGCTTGAGAAACGCAAATCTTCGGGTAAATCTGGAAAAAACCCAGTTCTTGGCAAGTGAGGTAGAGTTCTTGGGATACCGACAGTAAGAAAGTAGAAGCCATTAACAAAATGGAACCACCTACCAACGTTAGGGAATTAAAAAGGTTCTTGGGTATGACTTCCTACTACAGGAAGTTTATTCAGGATTACGCCAAGGTGGCGAAACCCTTAACTAATCTTACTAGAGGGAAATATGCTAGAATCAAGGCATCTTAATCAACAAAGGTTCTAATTGAGTTGGATGAAGAAGCCTTACAAGCCTTTAAAAATTTAAAAACCATTCTGTCTTCATCAGAAGTACTAGCTTTCCCCAATTTTAACATACCATTTCACCTGACAACAGACGCGTCCAATTACGCTATTGGGGCGGACGCTAATATATCACGCGCCTTAAATAAAACTGAAGAAAATTACGCTACAATAGAAAACGAAATGCTCGCGATAGTCTGGGAATTAGACAATCTACGATCATATGCCCATCAACGTATTTAGAAACCAATTAATTTTTCAACTGGACTTACCCGAATTTTCTTGCGAGCATCCTCATTCGGGATTTGTTCGTCATTTTATACCTATTAACAATGGTATCCAATCCAGCCTAACCATTTCATTATGAAAATATTTAAAACCACCCAAGGAGGTTCGTCTTCAAATTCTTGAAAAGTTTTATTTCCCAATAATGGCTAGTACGATCCGTGTTCAGCTGTTTTCATGCGAATGTTGCAAGTTGTTTAAATAGGACAGACACCCGAATAAGCCACTCTTGCACCCAACACCAATACCAGATTATCTCTGCGAAATCCTTCACATTGATATCTTTACTTTACAAAAGAAACAAGAGAGAACGCTATAGTCGAGTTCCCCGACTATCTGATACCCGTTACTCAGCTGGTGGAAGTGCGAAGGAGAGTCTTATACACTGACAGTTTTTGGCAATTTGTGGGCGTTAGGGTGGGCGTGGCAATAGGTTTTTTTGCAAATCGATAGAAATTTACAAGACTAATACAAAAATGAAAAAATATCAAAACATTTTTCAAAAGTGTGGCGTGGCAGCTTTGGACGGTTTGTGGGCGTTAGAGTGGGCGTAGCAAAAAGTTTTTTGGCAAATCGATAGAAATTTAAAAGACCAATATAAAAATGAAAAAATATCAAAACATTTTTCAAAAGTGTGGGCGTGGCAGTTTCGGGCGGTTTGTGGGCGTTAGAGTGGGCGTGGCAAAAAGTTTTTTGGTAAATAGAAAATTACAAGACCAATCCAAAAATTAAAAAATATTAAAACATTTTTCAAAAGTGTGGGCGTGGCAGTTTTGGGCGGTTTGTGGGCGTTAGAGTGGGCGTGGCAACATGAATCGACAAACTTGCGCTGCTTCTATGTCTTGGGAGTCTGTAAGCTTAATCTCAACTTTCTAGCTTTTGTAGTTCCTGAGATCTCGACGTTCATACGGACAGATAGACGGACAGACGGACGGACAGACGGACAGACGGACAGACGGACGGACAGACGGACATGGCCAGATCGACTCGGCTATTGATCCTGATCAAGAATATATATACTTTATATGGTCGGATACGCTTCCTTCTGCCTGTTACATACTTTTCAACGAATCTAGTATACCCTTTTACTCTACGAGTAACGGGTATAAATATATCTGAGCTGCATAGATAAGTTTACGAAATTTGCGAAACTTTTCCCGTTGGAGTCAAAATCTTCGGTTCATCTGGGGGAAAAGTTGGTGGAAGTACTTCACTCTTTTTCAGTCCCTAAAACTATTGTGTCAGACAATGAGAGGGGATTGCTATGTCCAACTCTACTCAATTATTTACAAACGCTGGGAATTAAGTTGTACAACACCCCAACCCAGAAGAGTGAAGTCAATGGTCAGGTAGAAAGATTCCACTCCACCTTTTTAGAAATCTATAGGCGTCTAAAAACCGAATATCCGACGTTTAAGGACACAGATTTGGTACCCATAACAGTGGACAGATACAAAAACTCTGTTCACTCAGTCACTAATAGGAAACCAGTTGACATTTTTTTCAACAGAACATCTCGTATAAATTACCAGGGGTTGGTTGATTTAAACAACAAACCTTGCAAGATGTTAAAGGTCTCATCGCATTCAATCAGGAGTCTACTAATTTCTATAAAAATAAGCTTAGAACAAAACCCCTTTCCTACAACCAGGGAGACAAGATTTTCGTAGCCAATAGGCAAATCAAAACAAAAGAGAAACAACGCTACAAGCCAGAGGTAGTACAAGAAGATAGAAGAGTAACTGTCAAGACTAGATCCGGTAAAACTGTTCACAAATCAGATCTTAGGAATTAATAACAAAAAGAGAGAGAGTGTGTCACTTTTAATCATTCACTTATAAATTAAGAATACTAGAATTCCACTTCTAACTGTCATAATGTCCACACACAAATTGTTAAGTTAAAATTTTAATTCAAAATACACCATTTATTCACCCTGCGACGGGAGGTTAACGTAAAATCTGAAACTAAACGTAAAAAAAACCTTTTTGTATCATACCACAATATCTTAATAATCCGAAAACCAAGTTTGCTCTTCATCCCCATGGTGGGAGCAATCCACATAATCAAGTACGATTCACCTGTCGTCCCGCTACAAAGAGGCAACGTATAGAGAGTAACAGGAGTCTTCAAGTTGGTGCATTTTATCGATTTGGAAAGGATGCGACGAATCGTCGAGGCCACTCAAGGAGAAGCGGCTATGATCAACGACCAACGAATAACCACCATAACGACTCACTATCTGCAGGAAGCAATAGAGTGTCTCGTCCGGCTGACCGGCTCATCGCATCGGAACCGTCGGGCCATCAATTGGTTGGGCTCCGCCTGGAAATGGATAGCAGGCTCGCCAGATGCAGCAGACTGGGACGCTATTTTGAACTGTCAGGATAATCTAGCCAGGAACAACGATCAGCAAATACGGATCAACACTAGGCTATTCGACGCAACACACCAGTCGATCCAGCAGCTAAACGACGTTATTGGAAAGGTCAACGCCATAGATGGGGATCTCTTCACCGCTGTACTTCACAAGGCTATAATCTTAGCCACACAGGTAGCGGAGATCACGCGATCTTGTCAATTAGCTAAAACTGGCATGGTCAACACAAACCTGTTGGACCACGAGGAAATGGCTATGATACTGTCGGAAGTAAGAGACCTTCCTTATCAGAACGCAGTGGAAGCAGTAGAGTTCTCTCGGCCTACGATACTAACTAATGGGACGGCCCTACTTTACATTGTGGCCATGCCCAAGGTAACGGAGCAGAAATATCGTATGATATACTTGTACCCAACGGTGATTTACGGAAAACAGGTAATATTGGAAGCTAACAAATTGGCAACGACCGCCATAGAAACGTACATCGTCCTCGGCAAATGCCTCTCCATAGGCAATACAACGGTATGCCAGGAAAAAGACCTGCGTAAACTAAACGAGGACACTTGCATTCCCAGACTGCTTAAGGGAGGACACGCTACTTGTAGCCACCTGAGGAGCAACGCAGGAACCATCATGCCAGTCGACGACGGCAAGATCTTCTTAACAAATTTTAATAGTTCAATAAGCGGCCCCACAAAGGAGTACATCTTGAAGGGATCTTACATGATACAATACTCCAACGAAACCATCGCTGTCAAGGGTAGGAATTACAGCAGCCACAATACAACACATCTGATGGCAATTCCGGCAGTACTCTCGAAAATAACTGCAACGAGGTACGAACTTTCCTTAGAATACGTTCACGACTTTAGCCTGGAAAACATCAAAAGGTTATCCGCAACATCAATCAGACTGATATACTCCTGTTCTCTGGAAATCATATTGGTAATGATCATCCTTGTAAGCAGTTATCTCATGTGAAGGAAGATCACGTCAACGAAAGACATCCCAAATACGACTTCGCTTTGGAATTGGAATCACAGGTCACCAGCGTCAAAAGCGAGCTCAAGTGATCTGCGGGACGCAGATCTTGTGGTGGGGAGGAGTTAACACAGGCCACAACGAGCCTCCTCCCCGTCATCCTCAATAACTCGTTCGGCCAACAACAACGCTGCGCTGGTCAAATATCGACTAGCGCAAGTGTCGCAATATCCGTTGCGACCAAAACGCTGACACCGCTGACACCGCTGACGCCGCGGAATGCGCGACGCCGCTGTGGAACCCAAAAACCTCAGCTCCCGACAATGTTGCGCTGGCTAAGCATTGGCCGACGCTGTTGTCGCAACGTCCGCTGCGGCTGGAAGGCTGACTAGATAAGCCGGTGGATTCGTCGCGGGAATTTAGTCCAATTCTGGCTGCGATCCGACTACGAAGAGTTCTTGATTATTCTATCAACCTAAACCTTGAATAAATATTAAAATCAATTCATCTTCTTTTATTTGGAAATGCAGTTCTCGTTAAGGTAGTCCTTCGGACTGCCCAAACTTTTATATAGTGACATATCCATAAGTCCCTAAGACTTAAGCACATGCCTACACACTAATACACATACAACATGTACACCCAAACACACCCACACACCCATACACCCAACACAACTCTGGATGTACCCAACAGATACCAGATACCTGATAAGTCACCCACTGGTAGACTAAACATCCGTTGCCTAATTTAAACAATCTATGCTTAAGCCCTCGCATCATCGTTGCGTTCCCACGTTCAAAGCTCGGACTCGCAATCCAGAAAACAGAAGTATTAGATTTCAATAAACAAAATTATAAGATTCTAAGAGCACTTGTATCCAAGAGCGAATGCACTTGAATCCAAGAGAAATGCGAAGACTATTAAAGTCAGCAACTCCAAAGCTTTCTCTCTTCATTTGATCAGAACCCTAAAGTCTAAAGTCCATATTAGAAAAGCTCGAAACCGAGGCTTGAACGTCAATCAAATCAGAGTAATTATCAGAGTTCAGTTTGAGACCTAATTATAATCGGTCGGTGTTCTTCTCAACTAAAAAATATTGTAATCATTCAGTAAAATAAAATTATATTTTTTTTACATATGAGTATTGCGATTATTTAATTGGCGCAGTCGGTAGGATCTGTTAAATAAAGAGTCCTTTTAGTACGGTACTGATCCATTGAAGGATACGCTATACAACTAGCTATCCAGGATCGGCGAATTAAAACAGTGATTCTAAAATTATTTTGAGATCCGCAAAAGAATCTACGTGAAAGTAGTATTCAAGAAAAAATCCCGTGTGGTCAGTAACATCTGCAAGACAATTTAAAATCCCGTGCGGTCGGAAACAAAATTAATTAAAATTTTTAATTCCGTAACTTAAAACAAAGAATTTAAATAAACAACGTGTATCCAAATACTTATACAAATACACCATGGCAGTTCCGCAACTTTCGGAAACCCACCTAAATCAATTATTAAATCAAATGAAAGAACTGAACTACTACGATGGCACACCTGGCAAGCTGTCTGTGTTTGTTAACCAGGTCGAGCAGCTACTCAACTTATACCCTACCCAAGATGCCAGACAAGCACACGTTATCTACGGAGCAGTGAAACGGTTACTAGTGGATGCAGCATTGGAGGTCGTGACCCAAGAAAGAGTAAACACATGGCTGGATACAAAGACGGTCCTGGCGATGGCATTCAAGGATCACAGGCCCTACATACAACTTATAAGACAACTGGAGGATACATCATACCCCGGAAACATCTGTAAGTTCATCGAGAAGCTCGAATCACAATATTGGATTATGTTTGACAAGTTAGAATTAGAAAGCGACCCTGTAGATAAATCAAATTACACTGAAATGTTAAAAAGAACTGTTAAATCTGTAATAGATCGAAAATTGCCGGATAGAATTTATATGTCATTGGCACGCAAAGATATTGATACTATTTATAAATTAAAACAAGCTTCAATGGAGCTAGGCCTCTATGACGCCAGTCCGGAAAATCAGCGTTTTAATAGATCAGAAGGGAACAGACGCAGGAACAGGGGAAATCATAGTCAAAGCAATAATCAAAGATATTACAATAATAGAAATTACAATCACAGCAATTATTATCCTGGAACGAATCAGAATAACAATACGCAACATCAAAATTCTAATCAACCTACAATAAATCAAAATCAGTACTCCACTCGTCCCATACCGGTTAATCAAAGGGGAAATTATTACACGTTTAGAAGGGAGTTAACACAAGGCTAACAAAACAATCCTCTTAACAATTCCCTTAATTTCCAACCTTCAACTTCAAATAATACTAACGGTCAGATGCCGGTGAAAAGACAACGCGAAAGTCAAAGTGGCCAAAGCAGAATGGATGTAACTTTTCATCAAACTGCCTCGGACACTCAAGTGACACAGGAGGACGTACCAGTCCCCATGTAAGAATAGGTTATCATAACAAAATTTACAAGGGAATGATCGACACAGGTTCATCCATCAATATCATTAGGGAAAATTTTGAAAATTTAGAAGAAAAAGAAGAAGATCTAACAGTGTATACCATTAAAGGGGCAATAAAATTAAAGAAAAGCATAATAATGAAACCCACTTCAGTATGTCCGTCTGTTCAGAAATTCTATATCCACAAATTTTCCGACAATTATGAATTCCTGTTAGGTCGAAAGTATCTAGAAGATACGAAAGCTAAGATAGATTATGATAACGAGACGGTAACTTTAGGTTCAAGAACCTTTAAGTTTGTGTATGGAGAAAAGAAGGGCGAGACCGCATCTAAATGCCTAGACCCACAGCAAAAGGATGATTCTACTCCAGTTGAGGAAATCAATCCAAAGATCCAAAAGATGCAACAACAGAAGAAGGAGACCGCATTACAAAAATGCCTCACTTCAAAAGTTGTTAGTGACACAGTGGACAATGATGTAACACATCTCGATCCCATGTCCGTTGACAACGATATAGTCAACTTCGCGATCAACAATGAGTTACGCGAATGTAACGAGTACAGACTCGAACATCTAAATGTAGAGGAAATTGAATGTTTAAAGAAAGTTCTATACGAATATAGAGACATTCAGTACAAGGAAGGCGAAAATTTGACCTTCACCAGTACTATTAAACATGTCATCCAGACTCAGCATGAGGATCCAGTATACCGTAAACCCTATAAATACCCCCAAAGTGTTGACCAAGAAGTCAACAAACAAATCAAAGAAATGATAGAGCAAGGGATCGTTCGCAAATCAAAGTCCCCTTATTGTTCTCCTATTTGGGTGGTCCCCAAGAAGGCAGACGCCTCTGGGAAACAAAAATTTAGGTTGGTAGTTGATTACAGGAATCTAAACGAGATAACTGTTAATGACAAATTCCCCATTCCTCGAATGGATGAGATATTGGATAAATTAGGTAGATGCCAATATTTTACCACCATTGATCTAGCTAAGGGTTTTCACCAAATCCAGATGGACGAAAATTCTATTGCAAAAACAGCTTTTTCAACTAAGCATGGGCATTACGAATATACACGTATGCCTTTTGGCCTAAAGAATGCTCCAGCTACATTTCAGAGATGTATGAATAATCTTTTGGAAGATTTGATTTACAAAGATTCTTTAGTTTATTTGGACGATATTATTGTTTACTCCACTTCATTGGAGGAACATATTTTATCTTTGAGAAACTGAGAGACGCCAACTTGAAGTTGCAGCTAGACAAATGTGAATTCATGAAAAAAGAAACTGAATTCCTGGGACATATTGTCACAACAAATGGCATTAAACCAAACCCAAACAAAACCATTGCAATCAGAAATTTTCCGTTACCTAAGACACCTAAACAGATAAAATCATTTTTGGGATTATGTGGGTTCTATAGCAAGTTCATTCCTAACTTTGCCAAGATAGTTAAACCCATGACCCTCAAACTTAAGAAAGGTGCTGTAATAGATATTAAATGTAAAGACTACATCGAATCATTTGAAAAACTAAAGATTTTGATAACTTCAGATCCGATATTAATCTACCCCGATTTTTCGAAGCCTTTTTCTCTAACAACTGACGCGAGTAATGTAGCTATTGGTGCAGTGCTCTCACAGAATCATAAGCCCGTTTGTTATGCCAGCAGAACGCTGAACGAACACGAAATCAACTATGCTACCATTGAAAAAGAATTGTTAGCTATAGTTTGGGCGACAAAATATTTCAGGTCATACTTATTCGGCAGGCCATTTGAAATAATGAGTGATCACAAGCCATTGGTATGGCTGAATAATATCAAAGAGCCAAACATGAAATTACAAAGGTGGAAAATCAAACTTAATGAATTCGATTATAAAATAAAATATCTTCCAGGCAAAGAAAACTATGTCGCGGATGCTCTTTCCCGCACAAAGATAGAAGAAGTCATGGTTGGCGAAGTCGCAAACAGCGCAGACGCAACTATACATAGTGCTAATGAAGATAATTTAAATTATATATCCATAACGGAGAGAGACAAATAGAGATAGAAAAAGGCGACAATGACACAACAAGTGTAATCCACTACTTTCAAAAACTAAAGATTAAAATAATCTATAAAGAAATGACACTGGAACTCGCCAAAACCCTCATTAAGGAATATGTGTGCACCAAGAAAAGCGCAATTTACTTCCCTAATGATGAGGATTTTCTGATCTTCCAGAGAGCATTTACCGAAATCATAAGCCCTAACAATTTCACAAAACTATTGAGATGTACCACGAAGCTAATTGATATACTAACTTATGCAGAATTTAAGGATTTAATCCTAAAAAGACATAAGGAAGCTTTACACCCAGGTATAGAAAAAACCATTAATTGGTTTAAAGAAAAATACTATTACCCAGATAGTCAAAAGCTAATTCAAAATATTATTAATGAATGTGAAATATGTAATCTAGCAAAAACAGAACATCGAGACACTAAATTGACATTTGAAACAACACCAGAAATATTTAACACAAGAGAAAAATACGTGATAGATTTTTATCTCACGGGTAACCAGATCTTCTTATCTTGTATTGATATTTATTCAAAATTTGCCTCCCTAGTTGAAGTAAAAAGTAGAGATTGGCTAGAAGCGAAAAGAGCCATTACTAAAATATTCAATGATATGGGATAGCCACAAGAAATTAAAGCAGACAAAGATTCAGCTTTTATGTGCATAGCTTTGCAAAATTGGTTAAGATCCGAAGGCGTACAAATTTCTGTAACAACCAGCAAAAATGGTGTATCCGATATAGAAAGATTTCACAAGACCGTAAACGAAAAGCTAAGAATCATCGGTAGTGAACAAAATATCGAAGATAGGTTTACAAGGTTCGAAACAATCTTATACGTCTATAATCATAAAACTAAACATAATAGTACAAAACGATCTCCGGCAGACATTTTTCTATATGCAGGCAGCCCAGACTTTAACGTACAACAAAACAAAATTGATAAGATCGAATATCTTAATAAGAATAGGCATGATTTTGAAGTTGATATAAAATATAGACAGGCTCCACTCGTGAAGAGTAAAATCACCAATCCATTTAAAAAGACAGGAAGAATTGAACAAGTAGACAGTAAACATTTTGAGGAAACAAACCGCGGCAGGAAAATCGTTCATTATAAATCAAAATTCAAGAAACAAAAAAAGATTAATAAGAGCAAATACGATAATTCCAGACCAGCCAGAGAAGCGCAAAGTACGCAATATATTTCTAATAATGTTATCACTTATCACTATGGTCAAATGCAGCAACATCGAAGTAAACCCAATAAGTGCGAAAAATGGATACCTTATATTCCAAACCGGAACGATGGAAATTCCAACCAGCTACGAATACCACTATTTAAGTATAAACATAACAAAGACAATGCTTATGTTCGAAAATCTAGTAACTGATGCAAATGACTATCCCAATGTACCTCAGATACAATATTTAGTCGATAAACTAAAACGGGAAATAAATGGATTAAGAATTATTAACAGAAGTAAAAGAGGTCTCTTGAACGTAGTAGGGAAGGCATATAAATACTTATTTGGTACATTAGATGAAGACGACAGGGAGGAGTTAGAGAAAAAAAATTAATAACATGTCAGAAGACTCCGTTAAAACACATGATCTAAACATGGTTATCGACATAATTAACAGCGGTATAGACATAATTAATAGGCTCAAGGTGGAAAAAGAACAGAACCAACAAATTGCGATACTGATATTCAACCTACAGCAGTTTACAGAATACATAGAAGACATCGAGTTAGGTATGCAATTAACCAGATTAGGGATCTTTAACCCAAAATTACTAAAACATGATTATTTGAAACACATAAATTCGGAGAAAATGCTAAAGATAAAAACATCAACTTGGCTCAAGACAGACACGAACGAAATTTTGATTATATCCCATGTTCCTAGCGAGGTCACTAAAGTTCCGATATTTCAAATAGTTCCGTACCCAGATGAACATAACTATATTCTAACCGAGCAAATATTCGATAAGTTTTATGTATTCAATAACCAAGTATTTCATAAAGATACAGATAAATTAATATTCGACAAATGTATTGTTGGACTTATTAAACAAGAGCAAACTCAATGCAAATACATTAAAACCCAAAGAAATTTCCAAATAAATTATATAGAACCAAATATACTTTTAACATGGAATATTCCTGAAACAGTTGTCAACCAAGATTGTACAAACAACAAAATATTAATATCAGGAAACAACATCATTAAAATTAAAAATTGTACCATGCAAATAGATGAATTCCTAATTTCTAATAATGTAGCAGATTTTACACAAACGATTTATATCACCAACAATGTTACACGCTTAGAACCAATAAATCACTTAGAAACAAAAGAAATAATAAAATTGCATGTAAAACACTACAACTTTTTCCAAATTATATGCATTACAACTTTTGTCATCATGATAATTAGTTTGACTGTATTTAGCATATAAGTTTAAAAATATACCTAAGAAAATTATTGTCAAATATTGTAAACAAAAAGAAGAACATCCGCACCTTGAAACTAATGTCAAGGAAAATATTCAACCAGAAAACAATGTTATGATATATCCAAATTTAACGACCTGAGGACAGGCCAAATTCAATGATTGGGGGAGTGACATATCCATAAGTCCCTAAGACTTAAGCACATGCCTACACACTAATACACATACAACATGTACACCCAAACACACCCACACACCCATACACCCAACACAACTCTGGATGTACCCAACAGATACCAGATACCTGATAAGTCACCCACTGGTAGACTAAACATCCGTTGCCTAATTTAAACAATCTACGCTTAAGCCCTCGCATCATCGTTGCGTTCCCACGTTCAAAGCTCGGACTCGCAATCCAGAAAACAGAAGTATTAGATTTCAATAAACAAAATTATAAGATTCTAAGAGCACTTGTATCCAAGAGCGAATGCACTTGAATCCAAGAGAAATGCGAAGACTATTAAAGTCAGCAACTCCAAAGCTTTCTCTCTTCATTTGATCAGAACCCTAAAGTCTAAAGTCCATATTAGAAAAGCTCGAAACCGAGGCTTGAACGTCAATCAAATCAGAGTAATTATCAGAGTTCAGTTTGAGACCTAATTATAATCGGTCGGTGTTCTTCTCAACTAAAAAATATTGTAATCATTCAGTAAAATAAAATTATATTTTTTTTACATATGAGTATTGCGATTATTTAATTATATATTTTAATTCGTTATTAAAATATTTCACAGTAAATGGTTTGAATCCACACAAACAAATATAACGGTTACTCGTAATACCCCGAGCAAGTTCGAACGAAATGATATTATAAGAATGCAGTGCTGAGGTTTTATAAGAACTTGTCCTAAGCAATTATAAGCAATTTTTTTTGAAACAACTGGATAATAAAACCTACAAAATAAGAGGCCGAAATGCGCTTATAAACGTTCAGAATGCTGACGTATTTTTTTTTAAGTGGTGTATATTAGCATTTATAGCTAATAACAAGAGAGAACGCTATAGTTGAGTTCCCCGACTATCTGACTATCCGTTACTCAGCTAGGGAGATTGTGAAGAGAAATTTCAACTCTGACCGTTTTTGCCGGCTTGTGGACGTTAAAGTGGGCGTGGTAAAACGATTTTTGGCAAATCGCTAGAATTTTACAAGACATACAAAAATGAAAAATATCAAATAATTTTTCAAAAGTGTGAGCGTGGCAGTTTTTAGCGGTTTGTGGTTAGAGTGGTTGTGGCAACATTAATCAACAAACTTGCAATGCGTCTATGTCTTTGGAGTCTGTATGCTTAATCTCAACCTTCTAGCTTTCGTAGTTCCCTAGATCTTGACGTTCATACGTCGGACATGGCCAGATCGACTCGGCTACTGATTCTCATCAAGAATATTTATACTTTATATGGTCGGAAACGATGTCTTCTGCCTGTTACATACTTTTCAACTAAACTAGTACACCCATTTACTCTACGAGTAACGGGTATAAAAACCATGAAAATAGGACTTTTACAACCCCACAGCAAAGACTATTCGAGAGAAAGAATGACAAAGACTTAAAGCTATATCATTAATGTTAATGATGAAATTATGGTGTATGGCAAAATGACCTTAGATTTTTCGGGAGTAAAATATCCAATCGAAAAAATCGGAGTTCGACATTCAACAATGTCAACTATAGCATAGTAAATATCTATGAATTTGATGTTGCTGGTGGAAAAATTGTTTGTCCCGCGATTAAAAGAAGAGATAGAAAACGGAACCACATTCAAAAATTGGGAATCATTATGCATTATGTGTATATAACAAATCTTTATACATTATGCTCTTGACAATTTTGTGTTTTTTTCAGACAGTTGAATATTTGCAAGAATGCACACATAAGAATTATATGTTTGTGATAATTTAAATAACTTGTCGTAATATGGAATTGCAGCACAAATGTGGTAATCTTTAAAAGAATCTTAATAAAGATCTCCAGGACCCACAATCGAGATCAATTTTGTTAGCATATTGACCAAAAATACCAAAAACGTACTGCTTATCTGTGTTTATATGAGGGGCCACTGTATGGCCTCTGCGCACAGAGCTTTTGCTCTCGTCCGCGCTCGCCCCTCTTACGCACTTACGCTCTCGCTCTCATCCGAGATCGCGCTCTCCAAGCGCACCCGATCACCCGAGCCCGCTTTAACGATGTTAAGCGGGTAAGAGCGCCGCTCTAGTTATACCCGTTACTCGTAGAGTAAAAGGGTATACTAGATTCGTGGAATGTATGTAACAGGCAGAAGGATGCGTTTCCGACCATATAAAGTATATATATTCTTGATCAGGATCAGTAGCCGAGTCGATCTGGTCATGTCCGTCTGTCCGTCCGTATGAACGTCGAGATCTCAGGAACTACAAAAGCTAGAAAGTTGAGATTAAGCATAAAGACTCCAGGGACATAGACGCATTGCAAGTTTGTCATGCTGCCACTCCAACTCTAACGCCCACAGACCGCACAAAACTGCCACGCCCACACTTTTGAAAAATGTTTTTGTAAAAACAAGAGCTTTTTCTTGAGTATAAATGATAAGTCGGATGGTGCTAGGTTAATAGTTAAATTTTAATGACAATTCTTGATTATTTCTCCTCACTTAAACTCCTCGTGGCTATATCTTCAACTTCAATTTTTTATCTGTCTTTGTTCTATTCTCTCTTTTTTCTAATTCCTATCTGCCACTTGTTCGCTAGTACGAGTTGGCAGCCTAGCGCAACAGCTGTTATGTTAACATCATTCAAAAAACGCGAAATTCAAATATACAAGATTATTCTAATTGGGTTTTGACCCAACAGTTTTGATATTTGATATTTGAGATTTTGAACTCGACTATAGCGTTCTCCCTTGTTTTTTCTCATCTTGGTGTGTGCCATTTTTTCGCCCCATAATTTTTCTGTCCTTTTACAGACAGTAAATAAAGTCCACTTCTCGATGCTTTACTGTGCCCATAAATTTGCATGCATGCCCATATTTTGTATACGTATATTATCTGCCTTTTTTCCAGGAACTAACCTCCGCTAATAAATTATTAATTTACGAATTAATATATTTAATAAATTACAAAAAATATAATAAATTATTAAATAACGAAATAATATAAATACAAACTTAAAGCGAGACAAAAACGACAACGGGCGAGACCGCGATTGTTTCTTATCCAGTTTCGAGTTAACCGCTGCAGAGGCCACGGTGTTGTGGTTGTTTGTTCTTCCTCTATCTTCCATCCCTTACGCACACACTGCTTGCCGACAGCATAACAGCCAAGGTTTTAATTCCACCGTTCCGGCTACGCAATTATTTAGTTTGAGAATAAGTGAATTTTTGCGATTACTTTTTTCTGAAGTATTAATTAATTAATTTCGAATTACTGGACAAGGTCAACCCTTCGTGAATCTAATTTGGTTTTCTGACCCAACAGAATATAAGAAAGCTCAACGTCCGAGCAACGAAATATTAATATTTGTATTCACATATTCATGCCCGACGACATCGAGATGTCCCACACGCCCGTTTCCAATTCTGTTGTCCATCCCGCTAATGGCACCATCTGCCCGCGCAACTTTCGCCAGTGTCAGGCCGTGTCATCGTCGTTCGCCGCCGGCGAGTATATTTTCTAAACCGCTTTTTTTTTGGCTTTTCCGCCGTTCTTAAATAACCCATTTGTTTCAACCGGCTTCTTTCGGCGACGACAAACTTGTCGCGCCAAGAGCCCGTTGTCCAACTCAGGTGACGAGCCCTGATCAGCAGAAGTCGATTCTGAGAATGCCCACGGGACGCGACAAGAAGCCGCATACGATCCCTTCGATCCGCTTGGACAGGTCCCAATCCGCATCTCCGCGGCCGTCTCAGATAAAGCCAAAGGCTACCATTCAACGGGCAAAAGTGACGAATTCGTCCATACCTCCCCCGGTGCCTCATCAAGGTCGACTCGATCGGTCGCAAAAATGGCGCAAAGTGCGGTAGATGTCGCACTAAAAAGGTTCATTGCCACGACGGACCGAGTTAGCTTATTCGAAGCTAACCTCCACACTCCGGGCGCCTCGGAACCTGAGAGATTTTCGCGGCAAATGTGCCGAGTCCATCTGGACGAAATCCGGGCCTAATGGGAAAATGTGAAGAAGGGCTATGATAGCTCCGATCTCCTTTCCGTGTCCACCGAGGATCCCGACACCTTCACAGTGCTGGAATACAAATACAGATACTGTTATTCCGTCTATTCGAGGTGTGTTGCCAATCTTCAAGAGATAATGGAAAAGGCGGCAGTCCAGTCCACTTAGGCTTCCGTCAGTGTTCCCACACCTTCGACTACAGGGTGTCGTCTACCGCCAGTGGACACCGAAGTTTTCGCTGGTGATTATCTTATCACATTCCGGGACCTTTTCACCGTGATATATATCCAAAATCCCCGGTTCACACCGGTGGAAAGGTTGTTTCTCCTGCTTGCCAAGACGAGTGGCGATGCACACGTGATTGTGTCGAAAGCACCGGTGACGAATGAAGGGTTTAGTTCAGCATGGCGAGGCATTACGGATCGCTATGAAAATAGACGCTTGCTGGTTAACAGCCACTTGAAGATTTTACACAGCCTCCCAACTGTCCACCAAGAGTCCGGGACCGGCTTAAGAGACTTACAGAGCACGTTCTCCATTCCAGTCGACGCTTGGGATTGCCTCTTGGTGTTTATAGTGTCCACAAAACTTCCAAAAACCACACTATTTTTGTGGGAGCAATCCATCCACAACAAGGACGAAATTCCAACATGGAATGAGATGGATGCGGGACTGAGCGCCATCATACTCTGGAGGCCATCGACAACGTCCGGCCTAGCGTTTCGGGGCACTTTCCGCAAGCGTCCCACCGCGTAGGCTCAACTCATACGAGACCAGGGTGGCTTCCGGCCCCAAGGGATGTGATCTCTGTTCCAGGGAGAACCCCCCTATTTGCTTATGTCCACGGTTACTCGACATGGATGTGAATGGTCGCTCCGACTACATCAAGAGATGGCAGCTCTGCCTGTTTTCGCACGAGGGCACCAGCAACGGGATTGCACTAGTGCCCACAGCTGCTTCACATGCCACAGCCTGCATCACACCCTCCTACACCGCGGCAATCCATTTGCTACCGCTCCAAGTTCGTCTGCGACAGCCGGGACTCGGCTCCAGAAGGCACGACCGCCTCAGAGGATCCTTCAGATGCGCTGTCTGGCCCACGAACACTCCGACGGAACGTGTCGGCGAGGGGACTGCTGCAAAACGTGCGGGCAGGATCATCACACGCTGCTGCACCTCTTCGCGCGCCAGTAGCGTCAGGAGGCGCGCCGGCCGCAAAGCCACAGCCCACGGAATTCGTCAGCCACTCCACGGCCTCCAGCCGCTCCTCGGCTCCCGTCCGCCGCTCCACGGCGTTCTTCAGTCGCTCGTCGGCAATCGCTTGGCGCTTCCCGACGTCTTTCAGCCGCTCCGCGGCCCTCATCCGCCTTGCCACGGCGTTCCTCGGCCTCTCATGAGGGTGCGTCCGTTGCGCCTAGGCAGTTTTTCGCCGCCCGTCCGAGTAGTCCACCGAGCGCATCCTCCGCTCCGTCGCTGTAGTCCCTGTTACAGCGACACAGCGTCAACTATGGTGCGGATTAGTACCGGGACTCAGGTCTTCGACACAGCGGCGCTCATCGACCCGTGCACGCCTACGAGCTGCATCGACGCATTGCTGGCGACAGCGTTCAGGCTGCCAACGACCAGAGTTGGGAATGAGAAGGTTTGCTCGGCCACCGTGAGCTCCAAACGGGACAACAGCGTCCGGTTCGAGCTGGTTTTGAAGGTCGAGCCACACGTGCGCATTCGCACTCCAATCCGGGAGCTGAGCGAGACAGTGCGGGCCCACTTCCGGGACATTTCCTTGGCCGGAGCGAATGGGCGGAATGTTTATGTGAGGGGCCACGGTATGGCCTCTGCGCACAGAGCTTTTGCTCTCGTCCGCGCTCGCCCCTCTTACGCACTTACGCTCTCCAAGCGTACCCGATCATCCGAGCCCGCTTTAGCGATGTAAGGCGGGTAAGAGGGCCGCTCTAGTTTTAAGTTACAATTAGTCTTATGTATGCACCCCAATAAAACGCACTTATGCCCACGACGCCCCCGCTTGCTGTTATTCTTCTTTGGTGGTCCCCTTTACGATCTATTCGTTTGCGCCTTGGGAATTTGTCCCAATTTCGACAGTCAGCACAACACATCTTGGAGGACGAGCCCCCCTACACATAGGCTTTCATTAAACTCTAAGATTAAAGTCCTAATTCATAAAAGTGGGTTTTTACCAATATTAATTAGTTCATTGCTTTCAGGAATTTTGGGAAAAATGGAAAAAAAATAATTAAAAAATAGGCATAATTTAAATAAAGTAATTTTAATGCATTCTAATGCCTTGCAAAAATTACTTAACAATGATCGAGAGAATGAATTATTAATTACAAAATTTTAAAAAATAACAAAATAAGTGTTTTCGATAAATGGATTAAGATTCGACAAGAACTGAGTTTCTATCAAAATAAAAAACTTAGGAATTTATGGAACACTTCAAATGAACAAAAATCATACTTTAAATTTTGAGGAGCTAAAACTACTCACAAATGCAGAGGTGATCGCGTGAGGAGGGCCTGCCATTGCCAGTTACGCAACAAGTCAACGCGTGGTAACGGCAGTGCGAAACGGCAGTGCGAAAGAAAGAGAGTTGGGAGACTCTGAACATGAGAGAAAAGAGTTTGAGACTCTGAAACTGGAGAAAGAGAGTGTGGAGACTCTGAACCTATAGAAAAGAGAGAGTTTAAACCTTCTGTCTGGTTTAAAGGTGAATAACTGTACAAGTTGAACCTTGGACCGGGCCAACGGTAAAATCGTGGAATTTGGATCCGGAGGCTGGAGACTAGACGAGTGAACCGTTAAAGGAGGCCTATATAAGCAGGCCGAACGCTGGCAGCTATACAGTCAAGGAGAACGAGTATACAAGTCAACAACGTGAAGAAACGAAATCAGCAGAGGAGCTACAGCCGTAATAGTCAATAAGGAGCAAGATCGCTACGTCAAGACTTTCATGACAAGGAAATTCTCCGAATTGAGACGCAGGTAGCTGAGGTCCAATACGACGAAGCACGGTTGGTCCGGAAGCATTCAACAGGCGAAGCCAAACTAAGTAGGGCACCGGAAAGGCGGCAGGAATTGTGGTGTAGACCCGGTGGACTGTGTAGGAGACCGCGTACTTGAACCCAGCGATAGTCAGAGACGTGGGGTTGGCGTGTTGCTGTTCCACCAGGCGTTTGCCTTGGGTATCGCAGCCGTTAGCTGCCGTGTGTCCGCATACGACGACAATTCTCAGCCAAAGTGACGAGCGCCCAACAACGACGGTCCGCGTCACTCACCACGACGATTGCGGTGAGACAGTGGAACGAGGCCGCTGTACAGACCATCCGGCACTACGACGGGAGAGCAGAGACGTCCGGATAATCATATCGCATTGTAAAGCTAAGTACGAATAAATGCCCAAGAAACGAAAACTACAAGTGACATTGCTGGTAACCGGGTGATCACGTTATAATATAAATTTGGTGGGACGAACTCACAAAATCTACTGAGCTAGCCGCACGTATTCCGTAGCGAGCAGTTATTGGTCTGCTTCAGTTCGTAAAAAATCAACAAGAGCAGGTGAAAAGGTCGTGATAAATTGCGAAGGTCAACTAGAAAAATCTAGTGGAAGTAGGGAAAAACAAATTTAATTACATATCTTACCAATAAATTTAAAATTTAATATTGAATATAAGAAGATAGAGCGCTATAGTCGAGTTTCCCGACTATCTGATACCCGTTACTCAGCTAGTGAAGAGTGAAAAGAGGCTCTTCAAAACTGACAGTTTTTTGTGGTTTGTGGGCGTTAGAATGGGCGTATCGTCTGCAGATCGATAGAAATTTACATTACTAACAAAAAAATGAAAAAATATCAAAACATTTTACAAAAGTGGGGGCGTGCCAGCTTTGGGCGATTTGTGGGCGTTAGAGTGGGCGTGGCAAACAAATTTGCAAATCGAGAGAAAATTAAAAAGCCAACGAATCTAGTATACCCTGTTACTCTACGATTAACGGGTATAAAAATGTCTTATATAAATTATTATACCCGTTACTCGTAGAGTAAAAGGGTATACTAGATTCGTTGAAAAGTATGTAACAGGCAGAAGGAAGCGTTTCCTACCATATAAAGTATATATATTCTTGATCAGGACCAATAACCGAGTCGATATGACTAGTTCCTTCTCTCCGCCTGTCTGTCCGTCTGTCTGTCCGTCCGTATGAACGCTGTGATCTCAGGAACTACAAAAGCTACAAAGTTAAGATTAAGCATACAGACTCCAGAGACATAGACGCAGCGCAAGTTTGTCGATTCATGTTGCCACGCCCACTCTAACGCCCACAAACCGCCAAAAACTGTGTTTAAGACTCTCCTTCTCCCTTCAACTAGCTGAGTAACGGGTATCAGATAGTCGGGAAACTCGACTATTGCGTTCTCTCTTGTTTTTTTATTACATTTCTCAGTAATGAATCATTAAATGTATTTCCTAATTATGTAAAGTGTGCATTTACAAACATTGTAAATATCCCCGAAGACAAAATGATGACTGGGAAGAAGGCATTACAGATATGTATCTGAATAATTAAATTAGCAAAACAATTGCGAAAGAAATAATTTTATCTGAAGAAAAAGAGTTTGTTAGTTTTTTAAATGCTGAAACATTTAGCTATAAAAACGTCTTCGTTGAATTGAAAATATTTAAATGTAGATTGATTTTTATTTACACTGGCATAATTAAACTCAGATATGTTGGTAGTAAGAGACCTCGATGTCCTTGTGTAATGCATTATAAACTTTGGAAAATATATTTCACAATAGTAATAAGGTAGACAATTACCAAATTTTCTAGCTTTTTGTGCGAAAAAGGCAACCGAGCCCTAGATACATTTAACTTTCTAACATTTTAAAATGAAACGCTTTAATCTAACGGTAAATGGAGTTCAAGTTCCTTCGCAAGCTCTGCAATTTGACTACTCGAACTCTGAAAACGTTCAAAGCTCAATAGGCTATAATATTCTATGGAGATCAACCAGGATCTTATTTCCAAAGTCGCAAGTCAGCAGAGTTTTTTGATTCTTATGGATAATTTTCTTCAAAATAAGAAATTCGTGACATTTCTAAAATCTAACGCAAATAAAAATTGCTCTAATAAGCAACAACTACAAGGATATTTTTCTAATACGTCTAGTCATTATTGAATAATTTTTAAATGTAAAAGAAAACGCTAAATAATTTATTAAAAAAATTGTAAGAGAAAGGACTTTTCATATAACGATAAATTAACACTTAAAATGTTTAATTTAATTTTAAAAAATAAAATGAGAATTTTTCCAGGTCGCTCGCATTTATCTCTTTCTCGCAGGCGCAACAATTACCATTTTGAAGCTGTTCATCAAATGAGTGATCCCTCGGTTTCTTGGAGTTGGCCCAATACTTGTAATACAGACTCAAAGTTTTTTCTTTATGCGTTTTACAAAATGTTTGTATACAATAAACGGCTTTAAAATTATAAAATTTAAATATGTAAGTTAAATATATTGTTATAAAAATGTTGTTCTATTTACCTTCGTAGGTCCACAGCTGGTTAAGATTAGGATAATCTTTATGGGCCACATAAGAAGATACTGCACATGCCGTATGCTCTTGTACTTGGGTGGTTGACAAAGTAGCAGAAGAATTCAAGCACGTTTTGCAATTTTCAAGAACAGCCCCAAGTCTGCATAAATCACCACTGGAGGAGATAATTTTTTGTGATAGCCTTTAAACGATGCTGTCATACTAGGTGATGGAAAGTGTGGTGCTTAGATCCGCATGCTCGGCAATTGCCGGAGTGGGACTGCCTTAATTGATGACCAGTCTTAAGGTCATCTACATATAAGTTATGAACCCTCTCCAAGTGCCTTCCCCCCTCCCCTATCGACCGTCGTTCTTACACGCGCTCTCCCTATTGAGCCACTCGACGGTCATTCACTTTTAATTGCACTCCCAGAACGCTGACTTGGCCCCTCCGCCTTGCCCATTAACCAGACGATATATTCGACGGCTGGGTCGGCTACAATGTGCAGCGTCAGCAGGCGACACTTTGTTGCTACGAGCGGCACAACCGGCGGACGTTGGGTAAGCAACCGCTGTCATAGCTTGGCTCGCATCTCGGCCGCTGCCCAACGGCTACGCGGGGTTGCCCCCAACAAAAAGTCGCACTCAGCACAGGAGCCGGAGCCCTGATGAGAACCAGCGCCAACTCTAAAAATCAGTCTTCGACAACCACCCGATCTTGCTAGTAAAAACTTCGCAGCCCAATTTAAATATTTCTTCTTTAAGTTGTAGACTTAAGTTCTTCAATTATAACGTTCTTGATAAACCGAACCGCTGATTCTTCTCAATACCGGGGGAATCAAACCGAGGGTCCATCTCCAACTCAACTCACGTTGAAATGCTGTTCATCATTACTAGGTGAGCTATGCGGCTACGATAGTCGCAGCTACACTGCGAGAAACTAACTCGCTCGGCGCCCGAACAGTCAGAATTCTGGGTACCAATTTACGACAATAAAGTTAAAAAATAAATAAAAATAAAATTAAAAAAAAAAGAGGAAAAAGTGAACCACAAAAAGTGTTAAAAAAATAACGACAAGTGACTTAATGGCAGTGATGTGATAGAGGAACTATGAAAAAAGAAAAAACGACCACTCGCCGCGGTGAGAGTGCCGGTAAAACCTGTAGCGGGAACAACATTCTGCACGGGCGCAAAAAGTCGCATATAACGAAACAAAAGACCAGCCGCCGCAGCGTTAGTATCGCCTCCGTTCAGGGGTGGGGCACATTTTACGCGGGCACAAAGTGTATACTTTAAATAATAAAAAAAGGGTCCTATGTAGAAACTGCGGCGATTCGTCTACAGCCCCTGTAGCCCATTCGCGAGTGCAAGGCTCATAGTGGCAAACCAATACTCGAGTAAAACGATAAAATAGTAATTTTGTGAATGTAAAAACAAACCTTGAATTGAGATTAAGGCGTGTGGCAATCTGCTGGATAGGTTGAGCGGCGCGGAGGCGCCCAGAAAAGCTGACCAGTAGATTGTGTGGCAACCGTACCCCAGTAGGCTAATGCCAAAAAGGAAAAATACGGACCACCGTGCCCAGTGCTAAGTTCATCAACACAAAACTCGGCCGTCACTGTCGTCGAATATCAAATCAAAAACAAAGAAATAACAAACGAAGAAATCTACAACAAACCATTGCCTTTGCTTGAACTAAAAAAAAATCTTTTTCTTCCCATTAGATACAACTAAGAAAAAACGCACACAAAAAACGACACACAATACGCAAACACACAAGGATCAACAAGAATTGTCAAGGGTGAGTGAAGCCACATTTACTATCTGTGCCCCAAAAAAAAAAAAAATTAATTAATTTGAAAAATTGAAAAACTTGGAAGATCTTTATTGCCTATTTGTGTTTTCCGATTCTGTCCGATACTCGTACTAAAAAAGATGAAGGAAATTAAAGAAACACTTAACGTACTCCGTGCCCAAATGACCGGGCTTAAGGATGATAGTTATCCCCCCTGTGCCCTTGACGCGTGCGCGCAACGAATTTGAGCTAAGGGAAGTTTTCAGGCTTCCCGATTGTGTAAAAGAGCCCTCTTCACCTCTTCCTATCAGGGAAATGTTAGACCTTCATTAGGATCGGGATATGGACAGGGAAATGGAAGACGTCTTTAGTAACGACTATGATAGCCACTGGAAACACCTTCGCCTGGTCTTTGAATGCCTTAAAACGGCACGGCTTCAGGTTAATCTGACTAAGACTCAATTATTGTCCACCCAGGTTGAGTTTCTAGGTTGTATCGTCAGTCATGACGGTATCAGAGCGGACAATAAAAAGGTTGAAGCTATATCGAAAATGAAACCCCCTGGCAATATCAAGGAACTAAAAAGCTTCCTTGGCGATTATGCAAAAATGGCCAAACCTCTGACCAATTTAACCCGCGGGGAATCCGCTCGCACTAAGGCAAACCAATCTAAAAAGGTCCCAGTCGAGCTCGATGACACGGCTTTACAGGCTTTTGACGACCTCAAAACAACTTTATCCTCTTCAGAAGTGCTCGCCTTCCCAGACTTCGGCACGCCATTCCATTTGACCACGGATGCGTCTAACTATGCTCTGGGAGCTGTATTGTCACAAGACATTGAGGGAAAAGACCGCCCCATTGCCTATATATAGCGCACTCTGTCCAAAACTGCGGAAAACTATACTATTATAGAAAAGGAGATGCTTGCTATAGTATGGGCACTATACAACCTCAGGTCCTATTTGTATGGCGCTGCATCGGTTAAGGTTTATACAGACCATCAACCTTTGACGTTTGCGCTAGGGAGCAAGAATTTCAATGACAAACTGAAACGTTGGAAGGCGAGAATTGAGGAGTACGATTGCGTACTCATTTACAAGCCCGGTAAATCTAACGTCGTTGCCGACGCCTTGTCTCGTATAGTTCCGATGAACCATTACCTTTGTGAATGTCGTTCGGACACTGCATCGGCTACTAAAGGGGACTCCACCATTCATAGCGCGGACGAAGACACATCCCACCTGCTACCTCACGTGGAAGTACCTATCAACGTTTATCGGAATCAACTGGTTTTTGACCCAAAGCGCACAGAGTACTTGTGTGAGCAACCCCACAGGGGCTTCGAACGCCACCTTTTTCCCGTTGGTACTGGTCTTTTATCTGAGTTAGTCGTTACCCTGAGACAATACCTTAAACCATAGGTGGTTAAAATCCCGGAAACTTACCTGTCATCATTCCAGCGCCTTTGGTTAGAGAATTTTGCTGTGTTCGTCTGATCCCGAGGAGATCTGCGAAGTTATTGAACGAGAGCATCGAAGAGCTCATAAATACTATTTTTCCCGGATGGCTAGCTAACTGACGCCTATCCCAAAATATCCGTACGAAATTCATCACGTCGATATTTTTACCTTGGAAAAGAAAATTTTCTTGAGCTGCATAGACAAATTCACCAAGTTTGCCAAGCTCTTCCCTCTCGAATCGAAATCCTCGATTCATCTACGGGAAAAGCTAGTTGAGGTGCTTTACTATTTTACCGTTCCAAGTTTATTGGTCTCTGACAATGAGAGAGGTCTTCTGTGCCTGACGGTTTTGAATTATCTGCGTACGTTGGGCATCGGTCTGTATAACACACCGACCCAGAGAAGTGAAGTTAATGGCCAAATCAAAAGGTTTCATTCTACCTTCCTCGAGATTTACCGCTGTTTGAAGATTGAACACCCTGGCTTCAAAATAAACGAGTTATTGCTATTGCGGTGGATAGATAAAACAATTATATCCACTCAGTGACTAAAAATAAGCCAGCAGACCTGTTTTTTGATCGCACGGCCATAATAAACTACCAGGGTCTAACTAACTTCAGAACTAAGGTTCTCGAGGACGTTAGGGTTTTACTTGAATACCGAAAAGAGCTCGGAAACGCGGTCCATAATAAAACTAGGTCTAAGCCTATCTCATATAACGAGGGCGACAAAATATTCGTTTCCAATAAACAAGTAAAAACAAAGGAGAAGCAACGTTTTAAAGCTGAGGAGATTGCTGAAGACAGAACGTGACAATAAAAACCAAGACAGGGAAGATCTTCCATAAGTCAGACTTAAGGAACTAAAGTGGCACCAGATCGTTTTTGTGCGTTTCACACGCTCCCATACACGACCCTAATTATACACAAAAAAATAATAAAAAAAAAAATAAAAAAAAAACATCTAACACAAAAAATAAAAAAACATCTAACCACACCAATGAATAACGCACTCTTACAAAGCAAAGCCCAACCTTTCCCTAACACTTACACACTTAAGTGTGTAATTTAAGCAACAGCATAAAAAAGAATATTACTCATAAGACTACCCTTCCAACCAATATTGCAAGTATCATTGTCTTTCAAATGATGGGAGCCGCGGATATCTTTAAATATGAGGCTCCGCTCGTCCCACTACAGGAGGGCACCGTCTGGCGTGTCAACGGCCACTTCAAACTGGCACACGTAATCGACTTGGGAAGGCTCGAGTCGCTGATACAGGATGCTCAACGCGAGGCAGTGCAGCTAACGGATACAAGGATTGCAGCACTGGTGGCGCACTACTTCGAGGAGTCGCAGGAGGGCCTGTCGAGACTGATGGGTTCGCAGCTTGGACGTCGATCACTAGATTGGATTGGGTCCGCCTGGAAGTGGATTGCGGGCTCATCGGATGCGGAAAACGTCGTGAAATCAGCCGACCAACAAGTACGGATAAACGCTGGACTGTTTAATGCCTTACACGAGTCCCTGAGGCAACTGAACGAGGTCCATGCCATCGACGGGGACTTACACGCGGCTACGACCTTACTGCACAAGGCTTTGATCATCGATAGTCAGGTCGGCGAGCTGACTCAAGCGTGCCAGTTGGCTAAGACAGGGATTCTCAACTCCCGCTTGCTGGACCACAAGGAGGTACAATCGATCTTGACTGAAGTCAGGAACCTACCGTACCAGAATGCAGTTGAAGCACTGGAGTTTTCCCGCCCGTCCGTGTTAACTAATGGAACGGCGCTTCTGTACATTCTTGCCATGCCTAAGATTTCCCCAAAGGACTACCATCTGCTCCTTCTCCTTCCTGCTACCCTAGAAGGAAAACAAGTCATGGTCAAACATGACAAGGTCGCCTAAAACTCCGAGGAAACCTATGCCATGGTGAACGATTGCCTCTCCATAGGCAACACAACTGTTTGCCCGGAAAAGAGTCTCCTAAAGATGGATGAAAACAGCTGCATCCCCAAGCTACTTAAGGGTGGTCAGGCTAGATGCGAATTCCTCAGGAACAACGAGGCTCACATAGAACTGGTCGAGGACGGCACTATGTTCCTGTCCAACTTCAACGGAACCTTGGAAGCTGGACACCGAACTCACAACTTATCCGGAACCTACATCGTCCAGTTCACGAATGAGACGGTTAGTGTGGCTGGAAGAACCTACACTAGCTACTCGACGAGCCATCTTATGGTTATGCCAGCGATACTAACTACAGTCACCGCCACCGGGTACGCGCCCTCGCTCCATTACAAAACAACACCCCAGGCCCGGAGATGTTAGACGCAGGTCGGGCACCCAAAGCCCTATAATCTGCGGGACGCAGATCTTGAGGGGGGAGGAGTTATAAACCCTCTCCAAGTGCCTTCCCCCCTCCCCTATCGACCGTCGTTCTTACACGCGCTCTCCCCATTGAGCCACTCAACGGTCATTCACTTTTAATTGCACTCCCAGAACGCTGACTTGGCCCCTCCGCCTTGCCCATTAACCAGACGATATATTCGACGGCTGTGTCGGCTACAATGTGCAGCGTCAGCAGGCGACACTTTGTTGCTACGAGCGGCACAACCGGCGGACGTTGGGTAAGCAACCGCTGACATAGCTTGGCTCGCATTTCGGGCGCTGCCCAACGGCTACGCGGGGTCGCTCCTCGCCCTGCTCTGGCACTCAGTCGCACTCAGCACAGGAGCCGGAGCCCTGATGAGAACCAGCGCCAACTCTAAAAATCAGTCTTCGACAACCACCCGATCTTGCTAGTAAAAACTTCGCAGCCCAATTTAAATATTTCTTCTTTAAGTTGTAGACTTAAGTTCTTCAATCGATTCAAATTATAACGTTCTTGATAAACCGAACCACTGATTCTTCTCAATACCGGGGGAATCAAACCGAGGGTCCATCTCCAACTCAACTCACGTTGAAATGCTGTTCATCATTACAAGGTGAGCTATGCGGCTACGAGAGTCAAATCTACACTGCGAGAAACTAACTCGCTTAACTTATATCATAAGTCGAAAGTCATCATTCAGGTTTACCTGCTCCCCTGTTGTTGATTTACTTATCAGAGCAAAAGCTTTTAGCGATGCTCTCCATAAATAGCTGAATTGTTTCAGGCTTTTTTATATATTTAAAATTAGCAAGCGTTCGTAGGTGCCTTATTGTTCGAATCTAATTTTTGAACCCAGAAAATAAAATAAAAATCTTAACAATCTTTATAATATATTAATAAAATAAATTTTACAAAATTGTTTAAGGAATAGATATCTCAAAAGCCTACAATTTTGGAATATTAAAATTAAGTATTTGCCTATTAAGGACTTGCGTGAATTCATCCGGTAAATATTCAGACAATATCGAAATGCTTCGTAAAACAGTTTTTTAATTTCGTTAACACTAAGCGCAAAACAACCAGTTACCCTTCCTTGCTATTTTTTGAAAATACTACGGTAACATCGGAGCAGGCAATAGCCGATCTATTTGCACAGTTTTTAAATAACATAATCCACATATGAGGTAACATTCCAAACAGAATTTAAAAGTCGAATTTAATATTTTCCCAAGCTAAACAAAAGCGCACTGTCTTACGATCTTCAGCGTGTTAAGCCTTTCTATTCGCCAGGTCCCGACGGAATTCCTGGCTGCGTGCTTAGGTTCTGTGCGGAAGCCTTGTGCAAGCCTCTACTGAAACTGTTTAACTTATTTTTGGAACCTTCACAGTTCCCCCATATATGGAAGAAGACCTTTGTGATCCCTCTCCATAAAAAAGGTAGCAAATCGGATTCAAGCAATTACAGAGGAATCTCTAAATTGTCTGCTATCCCTAAGCTTTTTGAAAACGTTATCACTCCTCATTTGCAGCACCTTTGTAGGTCAATTATATCAACATGTCAGCATGGGTTCATGAAACGCAGATACTAACCTTCTGGAGCCAACCTCCTTCGTAGTACAGGGCTTCAAAAATAATCTTCAAACATATGTCATCTATACGGATTTTAGTAAAGCATTCGACTCTGTTAATCATTCACTTTTATTAAAAAAAAAAACTTTATTAGGTTTCCCTGTTGATCTCCTAAATTGGATTCTAAGTTTTTATCTTATTTATTAATGACCTTCCCTTAATAATAAAGCATTCTCGTGTACTTATGTACGCTGACGATGCTTCAATCCTGGTGCCGTGATAACGTATTAAACTTAAATGGCTCCAAGTGTAAAGTTATGACGTTTTGTCGTGTCAACTCAATGCACGCGACTCACACTCTAAGTGCGTGCACTTTGGACACAATCACACGGGTTGATGATGTTGTCTTTGTATTTTTCGGGACCCTAAACTTAAATTTTCAGACCATATTTCGTCTATTGTCAATAAGGCCAGGAGTGTGCTTGGTTTTATAAAACGGTGGTAAAAGGATTTTGATGATTCTTATATGTCCAAAACATTATTCATATCTCTAGCCCGTACGATCCTCGAGTATGAATCACCTGTTTGGAGTCTACAGTACGAAGTTTACTCGGACCGCATTGAATCGTTTCAAAAGAACTTCTTGCGCGAAAAAAAAAAATTTAAAAAAATATTTAGTCTAGAGATATATATAGAGGCCGTGCTTTCACTTAATATGGTTGAAACAACATCAATTATGCAGAAAAAACTTAAAAGTAAGAACTTAAAAATAAGACTGCGTTTGGGCACTCCACATTGGTGACTTTTGAAGTGCACTTCGTAAACGGTTGTTTAGTGTTTGTTGCTTGCGCTTGGTTTTTATGGATTTGTTTTTATATATGTTTCTTTTTGTTCTGTTCGGCAGGGTTCTTTTCCATCACTCGCGATTTTCTCGGGCCAGATGAATGCGACCGAAAATATTTTTAAGGCTGGAGGAGCAACACCTTTGCACGGAATGCTTGAATAATTGAAGGCTCCTACGAACAAGGACGACCACCTTAATGTTGCTCATGGCGTTGGCGGTGTTACCTTTAGTCCTTGACACTGGGAATCCCATTCTGGATATCATTAAACCGGGGTGTATACCCCTTTTTTTTAAATTTCTCGTCCGCCCGGTACTTTTTTAGACTGTTCAAAGCCTATTTACACGAATGTGACTACATAAACTTAAAACATAATTTATCGTATTTAACGTATATTCGTATGAAAATAGTCATTCGTAGATCCGCTTCAGAATCGTTAAAAAGTATGTTACAGGGAGAAGGAATCGTTTCCGACCCTATAGGTCCTTGATCAAGATCACTAGCCTTTCGATGTATCCATGTCTGTCTCTCTGAAAAAATAGTAAAAACGTAGAGACTAAGTATACCGAGGACAAGCACACTCTAACCCCCACAAGCCGCATAGGATCTCGCCATTTTGAAATTATTAATCCATTCCATGGTTTTACTGAATATTTATTTTATATTTTCTACTTAAAATTTGTATGTATTATATTTTTTAAATATCTGTATTCTATTTGTTTTAGGATATCCATAACAAACTTAATGTGGCACATAATACAATACAACATTTTTTTAATATCCCGCTCCCTATAACAAAGCTAGAAGTTATCGCGATACCTAATCTTGCAACAGTTCCATATATCAGCGCAAGTGGTATTCTTATAGTTAGGTAAGTGTTTTTAACTACTTATTTCGAATATAATTCCATAATCCTTACAGAGAGTCTGAAATAGTAAAGAAAGATGTATTTGACATTTCGCGAGAACTTATTTATCAATGGATTGGTATATGGATAACACCTGAATGGTGGACTGATGCTAATGTGAATAAAGCTCTAATAAGTTTTATTGCGTCGGAAATCGTTTTTGAAGTAAGTTTACTTTAGTATACTACGATTTTTCAAAAATAAATAAGTTGTATTCCTTAGATAAATGGCGGAATAGAGTTTAATGGTAAATATCCAATGACAATTCTTTACTCATTGTACTATGAGTTAAGCAAAAGGTATCCACACTCGCACATAACAGGAATAAAACATGAGTTTGCGTCATTTAAAGTTCAGCTTATAATTCGAATGCTTAGCCTAACAGTAGGAAAAGACACTTTTAGAATCGGAATACAACGTTTTATATCTGACTACAAATTTAAAACGTATAAAAGCTCTGACTTTTGGAATGCAATCACGATACAAGCTAAGGCAGATAATTCACTAGATAGCAATCTTAGTATAATAACCATTGCTGAGTCTTGGCTAAAGCATAGTCGCCTACCTCTTGTCACAATTATAAGAGATTACAACTCAGAAACTGCAATTGTTCAACAAAAGGTATATCTTAGAGAAAGGCCACATGATGTACCCGACCAGGACAAGATGCTATGGTGGATCCCCATTGCGTTAACACGGCAAGATAGTGTAAATTTGTTGAATCCTAGGACATGTACATGGATGAAAATGACGAGGCAAATGCAAATTTCAAACCTGCCAAGCAAAAATATGTTTATAATTGTTAATCAAGAGGAAATCGGACCGTTTCCCGTTAACTATGACGACAACAATTGGAATATGCTATCAAAATATTTAAGGATGGAAGCAAAGAGGGAATCAATTCCAGTATATACAAGGTACATAATTTATTGCCCTGTATGATCTGTTTTGATCAGCTCGCAAAGTTTTGCCACGCCCACCCCGACGCCCAAAACCGCCACGCCCACACGTTTGAAAATTGTTTTGATATTTTTTCACATTTTCGGTAGACTTATAAATTTCTCTTGATTTGGCAAAAAACTTTTTGCCACGCCCTGTCTCCTCCCCTATCGACCACCGCTCTCAATCTTGCGCCACTCGACGGTTAGTCACTTCTAAGTGCACTCCTCAAAACGCTGACTTCGCCCCCCGCCTTGCCCACTAACTCGACGACATATTCGGCGGCCAAAACGCTGACTTCTCCCCCCGCCTTGCCCACTAACTCGACAATATAATCGACGGAACGCCGCACTTAGCACGGGAGCCGGAGCCTTGATGAGAACCAGCGCCATCGCTAGAAGCCAGGTTTCGACGTACTCTTACAACTGAAAGACCTCAGCAAATTATATTCTCTTGTACAAACATAAGTTGAACTAATTAAAATTATAGCGAAGCTACTACGAACTTTTCTCTACATTGGGGAACCAATCACAGGACCGGCCATCGATCAACTGAAACATTTGGAATGCTGTCCATAGTTACTAGGTGAGCTATGCGGCTACGAGAGACGTAGCTACAAAGCGAGAAGAAAAAAAACCATCCGCCGAAGCCTTAATGCCGTATCCGACCTGGAGCGGGGCACATTTTACGCGAGCGCAAAGTGTCTACTTTAAATATTAAAAATATCGCCTGTAGCCCACAAAGCTCTTAGTGTCAAGCCAATACTTAAATGAAGCAAAAATAATAATTTCGTCAATAATAAAATAAACCGTGAATTCTGATTAAGGCGGGTGGCAATCTACTGGATAGGCTGAGCAGTGCGGAGGCACCCAAAAAAGCTGCCCAGTGGATTGTGTGGCAACCGTACATTAGTAGGCTAAGGCCAAAAATGAAAAATACGGACCACCGTGCTAAGTTCAACTAGAATTAGCACATTAGAATCAGAAAATGTAGCTCGAAACCCAGTAGTTACCCTTGCGGTGCACTTGACGCGTTTGTGCAACGAATTTGAGCTAAGGGAAGTTTTCAAGCTTCCCGATTGCGTCAAGGAACTACAAACGTTCGAGGGTCAGCCTGAGAGATACGTCTCTTGGGTAAACCGTGCGCAGGCGATCTTGAATGACTATGAGGTTATCAAGCGGTGCACTATGCAGATAAACGCGATGTGCGAACGCTAGAGTATCAGCTTGGCCAGTTGAGCTAAGGGAACAAAACCTTGGAAGAGTATTATTTGGAGGTGAATAAACACCTCTCTTTACAGATTAAAAGCCATGGGAACCCTATGGAAGTAGTCAGAGCCCTGTCCGAGCATTCCAGGCCTTGACGTCTTCTGTTGAGGAGTCGGTAACGACGCCTCCAGACGATTGGTCATGCGTAGACCAAAAGACTTACAAGATGCCTACTTCTTCTGTAAGGAGTTACAGGGGGTTGCTCCGAGGGGTGGTTCGTTCGGCCGGGGAGACTGGCGAATGTTGAACCGAATAACCGGTTTTACCAGCTGGCCTTCGCTTTACTTCTTTACGAGGTCCCTATCGAACATGGCGAGGTCCTGTCGAGGTCCCTGTCGAACATGGCGAGGTCCTTTCAACTGACCGTTATTATGATCAGCTTGTTGCTGCGAGCGTTGGGATGGAAAAGAGGGACGGTTGAGGGTCCAAATTTTTTGACCGAGGCCTCTACAGCGACCCATACCTAGAATACGAAGGGAAAGATGGGGCTGAATTACAATTCTTGATCGATACCGGCGCAAACAAAAATTTCATCAGCCCCAGAATTGCCGCCGGATCGACTGCAAGGATTGAAGTGGATAAGCAAATCGGGGAACTCCTGGATGAGGGTATCATACGTCCGTCCGAATGTCCGTATAACTCTCCAGTGTGAATAGTGCCGAAAAAGGCGAAACCGGATGGCGGAAAGCAATGGCGGTTGGTCATTGATTTCAAACGATTAAATGCGGTCACAATTTCTGACAATTACCCGATCCCGGACATAAATTCCACGCTGGTTAGCCTTGGCGCAGCCAAATACTTCACAACACTTGACCTTACTTCGGGGTTCCACCAAATACACATGAGTTCCTCCGCCTTCCCTTCGGCTATCCTCCAACAAATGATCGATGATGTCCTTCGATGATGTAACGTATACATTGACGACAATTTCGTCCTTAGTAACAATTATGATAGCCACAGGGAAAATCTTTTGCTGGCCTTAAATGCCTTAAAAAGGAACGACATCAGGTGAATCTGACCAAGACTCAATTCTTGTCGAGCCAGGTCGAGCTCCTCGGTTATATCCTCAGTCATGACGCTATCAGAGCGGACAAAAAGAAAGTTGAAGCTATATTAAAAATGAAACCTCCTAGGAATGTCAAGGAACTGAAAAGCTTCCTTGGCATGACATCCTACTATAGGAAGTTTATTCGCGATTATGCAAAAGTCGCCAAACCTCTGACCCGCGGGGAACCCGGTCGCGTTAAGGCGAACCAATCTAAAAAGGTCCCGGTCTAGCTTGACGACACGGTTTTGCAGGCTTTCGATGGCCTTAAAACAATTTTATCCTCTTCAGAAGTGCTCGCTTTTTCCGATCTCGGAAAGCCATTCCATTTGATCACAGATGCGTCTAAATATGCTCTGTATTGTCACAAGATATTGAGGGAAAAAGTTCATCCCATAGCTTACATCTTACTTACTCTGTCTAAAACTGAGGAAAACTATGCCACAAATATGTCCTATTTGTATGGCGCTGCATCGGTTAAGGTTTATACAGACCATCAACCTTTGACGTTTGCGCTAGGGAGTAGGAATTTTTATGCCAAACTGAAACGTTGAAAGGCGAGAATACAGGAGTACTGGTCTTTTGTTCGAGCTAGTCGTTACCCTGAGAAAATATTTTAAGCCATCGGTCGTCAACGGGGTTAAAATCCCGAAAACTTACCTGTCATCATTCCAACTCCGTTGGTTAGAGAATTTTGGCGTGTTCAAAATTCGAATAAAGCAGAGGCTGGTGATAGATTTGTCGGATACCGAAGAGATCTGCGAAGTCGTTGAACGAGAGCATCGCAGAGATCATAGGGATGCCAAAGAGATGCGCCTGCTGCTTTTGGAGGAATACCATTTCCTCCAGATGGCTAGTACCATCCGTAAGCAACTCTCGTCGTGCGAGTGTTGTTAGGTCTTTAAGTACGAGGGAGGCCATCTGTTGACGTCGGGGCCGGAAAAGCTGTGTGTCCCGAATATTCCCAGAAATAATGAAAGCAGGTGTTGGAGTTTGTCCTTCTCGTTCGGGGTTTTATTCAAAAGTCGGCGGCTTCGTGCCCCAATTCCCAAACGGGTCAAAAAGTACATTCCGCCAACAGCGATGCTCTGCTGGCGGGATACCGGACTCAGCTGTTCGGCATGAACATTCTCCCCCCTTGCAAGAGGAATACTTGCAACTTAAGAGAGAGAGCAGCGTCCCGAAAGGATCCATCCCAGTTTGGAGTTCTGCGCCATGGGCAGGCCGTCCTGGCTCGCGAGGATACCCGGCAGCATCAGGTCGGCGTACACGTCCGCTCCAAGTACAGCCGAGACAAGCGATGGGTGGAACCACCGGTCATCCGCTACCGTCACGTTTTGGAACATGTCCTGCACCTTCGGATCCAGTGGCTGTGTCGGCGTCCGGGTCTGCATTTCCTCGTCCACCAGCAACAGCAGCTGTTTGCTCATCCGGGATGTTTTTGAGCGAATTTCGGTGGTACACAGCCGTTCGTTGCCAACGCCCGTGATGGCCAAATTTAGGGCGTTTACCAGCGAGACGTGGATGCGACTCACGGGGCAGCACGGATCCACCAAGACTCGCACATCGAATCTTTTCTGGTCGGACCCAATGAGCACGGCAGCTGTCGGAAGGATGCTGACACTTGTCCTCACCAGACTAGGCGCGCCCGTCGGCGTTGACAATGAGCTGCCTCTTGGCAGATGTGGCACCTCGCTTTGCTGCGACACGACCGATCCGAATGCTCGTGGGCCAGACAGTTTGCGCAGTATTTGTTAATTAAAACTGCCCGAAGCCGCTTCACAGCCGGCAGTTGTAGGAACCGCTGGCAGCTCTTCAGTGGGTGAACACCCTTGCACACTCGACATCGGTATACACCGTGAAACGATGAACGACGGACACCGTGGCGTATCGCTGGGGCCATTGTATATGCGGCTATATTGGAATTGGGTAAATAATGAAAAAATTAGATGTTATGGATCATGACACATGGACGACGTAGGATGACAGAAACTTAGGACTAGTCATTAGCAGTTTTTGAAATAACTAAAGTATGGAGGAGTCATTCGACTCATTAGGGCTGTCCATTGGGAGGCGAATAATTTTTGCCACTGGTCTTCGGAGGACCCTCCGTGCTCTGAGAGCGTCTGCCACTCTGATCTTGCCGTCCACGCCAGGACAGATCATTTGGATACGCCCAAGCCACTCGTTGGATGGCAAGTTCTTCTCTTTGATCACGACTATGTCTCCCGCCTGGAGATCTCGCGTTGGGAACTTCCATTTGTTTCTTTTGTGGAGTTCCTTTAGGTACTCCTTCTTCCAGCGCAGTCAGAACTGCTGATTCAGAGCTTTCAACCTCCGGCACCGATTGATAATGGAGCTGGGACCTTCTTTAGTATCAGGTTCTGCTACCGCAAGTAATGGTCCACCGATTAGAAAATGCTCAGGGCTAAGGGCGACAAGGTCCGTGGGACCGCCACTGGGTCGCGAAATCCATGGGGAGTGGCTGATCCCAGCTCAGCTCCCGTAGCCAAATTTTCTGCATGAAAATCTTGGCTCGGACTACAAAAGGTGATAGCCATCCTCTCGTTTTGTGTAAGCAGTTTGGAGGTGGATCTCCATTGGAATAAAAAATAAACTATCAGATGTAGCTTGCCAACGGATCCCAAGAGTTTTCGCCGTACTAGCCTCTTCAAGCTCAAGAAAGTCTGCACTAATCAAGTGCTCCTTTGGAACCGCTTTGGAGAGTTTTCCCTTGTTCGAAGTCCACTTCCGTAATGGAAAACCAGCACTCTCAAGAGCCAGCCGAAGCTCCTCGATAGCCAAAACTGCCGACTGCCGTCGACGTAAATGAAGTTCGAGATGATGTCACTTACCAAAGGATATTGGCCTCGGATATTTTAATCCAACTGTTGTAGTACGCGGATGGCTAGGAAAGGCGCACAGGTTACGCCGAAGGTGATTGTATCGAGTTTATAGTCACAGAGCTCTCCGTCCTTATTGCGAAAGAGGATTCTCTGAAAGCGCGTATGGGCAGAATTTACCCGAATTTGCCTGTACATCTTTGGGATGTCAGCATTGAAAACATACTTGTAGAAACGCCATTTTAGAATCTGGATAGTCAGATCGGACTTCAGTACGGGCCCCGCATGTCATTTAGGCGGTTCCCGTTTGATGAAGGATTGGAAGCATTAAACACAACGCGAAACTTCGTTGTGGTGCTGTTTGGTTTGAAGACGTGATGGGGCAAATAAAAATTAATAGAGTCGTTCGGAGAGACTTGGTGGATATGACCTAAATCTAAATACTCTTGAATGACTGAGTCGTACTTCTTTTTTGACGGAACGTCTTTATTCAGTCGAATCTCGTTTCTGAGATGAACTGAGCCAGTGCGATCGACCCAAGATGGATATTGTTAGGCTCTTTAAAAGGCAACAAGACCAGAAACATCCCATCCTCGTTCCTTTTGGTAGATTGGACAAAGTTTTCCTCGCAAATCGAGGTAGATTCCCTAACCAGCTTCACTGGAATATCCTCCACCTCCCAAAATTTTGTGAGAATGTTGTCTAGTCTGGACTCGGTGACAACTAGTCGGGACGAAAATGAGCATATTCTGCTTGTGGGATTCGTTGCGATTGGACCGCAAAGAATCCATCCGAATATGGTCTCCTGGCCAAGAAGCGTGCCACAGATATTGGAATGGGAGCCGCTGAGAATGATCGATGGCAGGATATCGGCACCAATCAGAACTTCGATCTGCGAACTCAGGTAGAAATTTGGGTCTGCTAGTTGGAAAAGCGGCAGATGCTTCAAAGAGTCTTCATGTAAAGTACAGGATGGGAGTTTCCCGGCCAGTTGTGGTAGTACATATGCAGAAGTTTTAATTTGGGTGTGGGGCTTGACGGGAGAACCTATGCTGAGTTGACAGCGCTTACGGGGCTGAACCGCAACAGTGAGGTTGAGCCCTTAAACTTGATCATGGATGGAATCATAAGGCAACTTAATCAAGTTGAACAAGCGTTCTGAAATAGAGGTTGCCCAAGAACCCGAGTCAATAAGTGTCCGTGCTGAGTATTAGATGCCTAAATGGCAAATCTCTATAAAAGCTGTACTCAGGAGGAGAAACGCCAGAAACGTTTGCACATTCGGTTCATTCGTTGATGGAGTGGACACAATATCTTGCTGGTGGTTAAATGTGGATACGGGGGGCTGGTGGTCAGGATTGACCGCTGACTGAACTGGTGGAGTGCCATTTCGGAGTGTTGTGGCGTCCTCTGCAAGTATTGCAATTATGCGTGCTAGTGCAATCCCTAAGAAGATGCGTTCTGGCAAAACAGTTTAAACACAACTTCTGCTGTTTTATATATTTCTCCCGCTCTCCGACTGGCATTCGTAAGAAGAACGGTCATAGGATGGTTCTCTTGCGAACAAAGTTTAAAGGATTGTGGAGTTACCGTCACTCTATTCTCAAAGGTCTGGATCGCCCGCGAGCTATTGTCAATCCGCAGTGCTCTGGATGGAGCGTTTGGCTTAAAATCTTCAATCGCCTCGAGCGATTTTGACTGGATGTGGGGGCCCAGGACAACGCGTGAAATAAAATGTGACAATCGGAACAAAACACCAGGGTCGTTATCTCGGCAAAGGCGCTGAAAGATCCGGCTCGAAGGACCAAAAATGTTGACGTCGGGGGCCGGAAAAGCTGTGTGTCCCGAATATTCCCAGAAATAATGAAAGCAGGTGTTGGAGTTCGTCCTTCTCGTTCGGGGTTTTATTCAAAAGTCATTTCCAAACATGAATATGGCGTCTTTCGTGCCCCAATTCCCAAACGGGTCAAAAAGTACATTCCGCCAACAGCGATGCTCTGCTGGCGGGATACCGGAGTCAGCTGTTTGGCATGAACACCTGCTGTGCACGACGGTTTTTAACTCTCGTCGTGCGAGTGTTGTTAGGTCTTTAAGTAAGAGAAAGTCCTTCTCTGCCCGACGGTTTTGAATTACCTGCGTACGTTGGGTATCGGTCTGTACAACACACCGACCCAGAAAATGAAGTCAAAGGCCAAATCGAGAGGATTCATTCTACCATCCTCGAGATTTACCGCTGTTTGAAGTGAAAACCCCCTGGCAAATTAAATAAATTAGTTGCCATTGCGGTGGATAGATACAACACTTCTATCCACTCACTGACTAATAATAATCCAGCAGACCTGTTTTTTGATCGCACGGCCATAATCAACTACCAGGGTCTAACTAACTTCAGAACTAAGGTTCTCGAGGACGTTAGGGTTTTACTTGAATACCGAAAAGAGCTCGGAAACGCGGTCCATAATAAAACTAGGTCTAGGCCTATCTCATATAACGAGGGCGACAAAATATTCGTTTCCAATAAACAAGTAAAAACAAAGGAGAAGCAACGTTTTAAAGCTGAGGAGATTGCTGAAGACAGAAATGTGACAATAAAAACCAAGATAGGCAAGATCTTTCAAAGGTCAGAATTACGAAACTGAAATAGCACCAGATCGTTTGTGTGCGTTTCACACGCTTCCCATACAAGACCTTGATTATACACTCCAAAAACACTTACCATAATTTAGACACACCAATAATTCATGCACACTTACATAACAAAACACAAACTTTTCTTAACATTTAACATACTTAAGCCCTTACGTCTAAGCATATTTAAGTAACACCATGAAAAAGAATATCAATTGAACGAACTGCAAGAGTCAATGCCGTCCACTGAGATCAACGCACGGCTACAACCCTTGATCATCGATGGTCAGGTCGGCGAGCTGACTCAAGCGTGCCAGTTGGCTGAGACAGGGATCGTCAACTCCCGCTTACTGGACCACGAGGATGTAAATCGATTTTGACTGAAGTCAGGAACCAGCCGTATCAGAATGCAGTCGTAGCACTGTAGTTTTCTCGCCCGTCCGTGTTAACTAATGGAACGGCGCTTCTGTACACTCTAGCCATGCCTAAGATCGCCACCTAGGACTACCGCTTGCTTCTTATCTTTCCTACAACCCTTAAAGGAAAACAAGTCATGGTTTAACATGACAAGGTCGCCGTAAACTTCGAGGAAACCTATGCCATGGTGGACGATTGCCTATCGATGGGCAACACAATTGTCTGTTCGGAAAAAAGTCTCCTTAAGGTGGATGAAATCGGCTGCATCCCCAAGCTACTCAAGGGTGGTCAGGCTAGATGCAAATTCTTCAGGCTCGCATAGAACTGGTCGAGGACGGTACCATGCTCGCCTGGAACTTACACAGTCCAATTCACGAATGAGACGATTAGTGTGGCTTGAAGAACCTGTACTAGCTACTCGACGAGCCACCTCATGGTTATTCCAGCGTTACTGACTACAGTCACCGACACCGGGTACGCGCCTTCGCTCTTACTACGTAAACGACCTCAACATGGAAAACCTGAAGAGACTCTCTGGGATGTCCGAGGGGGAAGTCTTTCTCCTTCCTTCTGGAGGTATTGGTTTGGTTGTCGGAGCGGCTCTTTACACTATATGGATGAAGCTGACATCGACCAAGGGCAGATCTTGAGAAGGGAGGAGTTATGAACCCTCTCCAAGTACCTTCCCCCCTCCTCTATAGCCTGCCGCTCTCACACGCGCTCTCCCCATTGCGCCACTCGACGGTCAGTCACTTTTAAATGCACTCCTCAAAACGCAGACTTTGCCCCCCGCTTTGGCCACTAACTCGACGACGTATAATTAATTAAAATTATAACGAAGCTACTACGAACTCTTCTCTACATTGGGGAAACCAATCACCAATCACAATCACCAAAAAAAAAAAAACCAATCACAGGACCAGCCATCGATCACTTAAAACGTTTGGAATGCTGTCCATAGTTACTAGGTGAGCTATGCGGCTACGAGAGCCGTAGCTACACAGCGAGAAATAGTTTTGCTTAACTTATACATTGTTATTTTACCTTAGTTTATTATTAGTTTTTTTTTTATCTTTTTGTATTTTTATTTAATTTATTTATATTAAATGTAAAAATTTAAAAAATCTAATATATAAACATATTTACTTTTTGTTTTATAACAAACTGATTTTGTTGGTCTGCTCGCTACGAGAAACGTGCGTCTAGCTCAGAAGATTTCGTGTGTTCGTTCCACCAAATTTATATTAATCCATTGCCATTACTACGCTCTAATTTGTTGCACAATAAGGCACAAAATAGTACTGAGAAACACGAAAGAACATTTCGTCAAAATAATTGTGCCTACCAGTGTACATTCATTTAAAATCATTACAAAGTCAGGGATTAAAAAACAAGCCGCCAATACAGGAAAAAATTTATGCCCGCAATACAATTTCGTACTGCGCAGCAACGGCGCTTGTAGCAGAGTTTGCACTAAGCCGCGCGTTTTATACGCTGAGTTGAAAGTATCTATTGCCTGGGAAATTTGGGGTGGGACATATTCAAGAACAACACCTTATACTCTAAACCCAGGGAATGGTAGGGAATCGATTTATATACTCCAACAAAGTTGAAAAATATGTGAGAATTAGTACTTCTGTAAAACAGGTATTCCTGCACTTGCAAAGAATATTATACATTTATTCTACCTTTGTTTTACCGAGATTTGATGACCCTTTCCATACCCATACCCAAATATCGACCGCAAAGTCCAAATTTTTTTAAAAAACATCACCGGTTTTTTTTGCAACCCAAAAAGTTTCAACTTTGAACACGTGTAACTTCTAAAATACTGAACCGATTTAAATTATTTTAACCCTTTTGAACTATTACCTGTCGAATGCGATATCCCACGCAACGAGCCGTTGTCATCAAAAATTTGAATTTAGTATAGCATTTGTATCTAATGCGCCACTGTGCGCTTCTTGGGTTCGGTAAGTACATTACGCTGAAACGGTCGCCTCAGCTGCTTGTATTTGGGATACGTTAAGTGTGCCAAATAATTTTAGTTTATTTAAAAACTCAGAAACTTTATTACGTTGTGGTTTTATTCAACTCCAAATTGTGACTGAACAGAAAATATCTTAGAATACCCTAAGCTAGATGTGGGTGTTAAGCAGTGCCGCGGCAGAGCTCTGCAGATCTGGTTTGAACTGACCATGATCTGCAATGTCAGCAATTTGTCGTCAAGGGCCGAAAGTGCGTACGCAAGACAAACTGCGGACGCTGTTAATGGTATTTGGGACGTTTTGAACAGATGTTTAGTTTATTGAACTGAACAGTGTATTACAATGTAGCAGTTCTTCAGTTGGGTCGGCGGATGTTTACCTTATTGAACTAAAGTAATGTTGCAATTTTTTCTTGTTAAATGTTGTTTTGTATTATTATTTATTGATTCGTTGGCTGTTTATATTGTTTTGTATTAACAATAGTTAACTATCCCTCGTCAAAGTCCTGCTAGTCCTCGAACAGTTTTTATTAATATGGAATATTATTAAATTTCAGATAAATATTCTTGGGCTGTGATATTGTATTCATCGGGATTGTATTATTTAATTTTTGGGGACCCTTTTCTTGTATTTTGTAGTAGCACTGAGGTAGGTGTTTACTAGAACGCAGAGGGCTCTCTAGCGTATAGATGGATCGGTGTTCATGCACTTCTTGTAATTGCTCGATACAAAGCTCGTCGGATATGGCGTGGGTCTTCCTCCTCATCTATATGTTACACCCGTTCTACTACGAAAAGTTTTAAGTGCAATATCTGTTCTCTAAATGATTGGTTCAAAAGGTGTAATACTCGGACATTAACAGACGGACCCTAAAAAGTAGTGTATTAGAGAGGCGGATACCAGCAATATAGGGTGGCTTAGGTGTAAGTTGCCCCCATTCTATACCCTCCCAACCTTGATAACGCTTGTATATTCATTGATTACCCCTTAACAATTCTTTTTATTAAATTTCAATTCATTTCATAGGATATTGACATTCGCATCACGGTACTGGCAACAGACCCGGATTGGTGGATTTATCTATTCATAATAACCACTATTCATAATACAAAATTATCTAAATCGGTTCCCTTCATGGGTGTTCTTCTCAATTACAAGTTTTCCAAAACAAAATAAAGATAGTTCGTTAGATTAACCTACATGCTTTCTTATACGCCGGTTTTACAACTCCCACATAAAATTGAATATTAAAATATATGCGCTACGTTTGCCGATATTGCGGCTTAATCACTTACGTACAGATCCTCGCTGCTGATTCGCTGGCTTTACTTCATCGCATTAGATGATGACTTTTCGCACGTTTAAATACTTCGAGATTGCAAAACCAAATGAACGAGCTGATCTACGCATTGTACAGTCGACGTGCACTGGAATTTGCGCGAACCGCTAGAAACGGGACTTTTCCCGGCTCTGTCTCTATTCTATTCTGTCTGCGTGCCTTGCGAATGTGTGCGAGAGCGAGATAGTTAGATAAGTGGGAGTATTGAAGCGGTGCGACTAGTTCTGCATTACCGATTGGAATTACTACTCTAGCTTTTACGCCCAGTGTACAATTCGTTTAGATGCTTTGTATTTTTAATATGGATAGCTTCTAATGCTTTTAAGGATAGGACTTGTAGTCGCTCGGATAATTTTGGATTCATTTGAATTAGTGGTATTCCCGGCTTCATAAGCGTTGTTTCTTTATTATTAAATTCTTTGCCCTTTATGTAAATTTTGTCATTCCAAAAGTGCACTAAGTATGTGCCCATTAGATGTCGAGTTATATTATTATTGGTTATATTGCCATTAAAATTATTAATTATGCTCTTGTCTTCTATTTTTTCAATATGTTCCGCGTTACTAAAGTCACATAGCGATTCCTTTCCCTGAACCAGATTAAAAATACATTTTGTGTTGTCCTTATTACAAATTTTTAGAATATTACATATTTACAATCTGTTGGTATTTTTAACATTTGTTCTTTATATTGGAATATTTCGTTAGTTTCTGGGTGTACAATGGAATGATTTTTAATTACAGGTTTGATTAAGAGGTATTGATATGTTGTTGTTTCTAGTTCTGGGATTTTGACAATATAAATAATTGATGTTTTATTGTGGAGGACCGAGACATCGACAAATTCTAACATTTCTTCAACTGACAAGGGAGTTAAGTTGCCTTTATGGAATATATTACGGACTTCTGCAATTTCTATTTCATTTAAAAGTAATGTGTTTGTGATATTTAGTTTTGCCCACTGAATGGCGTATTTGACATTTACTATTTCTACTTTCATTAATCTAACCTGATTCTGTAAACTTGTCGCTATTTCATTACTAAAAACAAGAGAGAACGCTATAGTCGAGTTCCCCGACTATCTGATACCCGTTACTCAGATAGTGGAAGTCCGAAGGAGAGTCTTCAACACTGACAGTTTTTGGCGGTTTGTGGGCGTTAGAGTGCGCGTGGCAAAACGTTTTTTGGCAAATCGATAGGAATTTACAAGACCAATACAAAAATGAAAAAATATCAAAACATTTTTCAAAAGTGTGGGCGTGGCAGTTTTGGGCGGTTTGTGGGCGTTAGAGTGGGCGTGGCGCTGCGTCTATGTCTCTGGAGTCTGTATGCCTAATCTAAACTTTCTAGCTCTTGTAGTTCCTGAGATCTCAGCGTTCATACGGACGGACAGACAGACAGACGGACAGACGGACAGACAGACGGACGGACAGACGGTCATGGCCAGATCGACTCGACAATTGATCCTGATCAAGAATATATATACTTTATATGGTTGGAAACGCTTCCTTCTGCCTGTTACATACTTTTCAACGAATCTAGTATACCCTTTTACTCTACGAGTAACGGGTATAAAAATCGTCACGTTTTATTGAATTTGCCAACATATTTGAAACTTTAGTTAAATAGTTTATCTTGTTCTGTAGTTCGTTTTTTATAATTATTTGATCGTTATTATTTGAAAAAAGGTCGTTTAGATTATTTTCGATCATTACTAAGTCAGCATGATCAGGGGTTCCTGCAATATATTCCAGGCTAATACAATCCAATTAATTTATCTGGCTGTCTATTTTTTTTTTTTTTTTTTTTTTAAATGCTTTGCTTTTATTTATTGAATCTTCTCATTTACGAGACTAACAATAAGTGTATCAAATCTTATACTATAACCTAACTAGGAGTCATGTAGACTGAGACAGTGGCCCTGACAAGTTATGGCTGGGTTGGAAGGTCTGATCGTTGTAGGCGGGTTCGGCTGGAGACCCGAGTCAAGACCCTTGCTAGAGGATTTGGGTGGACAGAGAGTTTTTCATTGTAGGAAGCTTTTTGCTTGTCTATTTCATCTTTTACTGCGAGAATGCCGAGGTCCCTGTGGATGTTTTGGTTACGAATATACCATGGTGCCCCAGTGATAGTTCGCAGGATCTTTGATTGGGCTCGCTGTATGATGTCTATGTTATTTCTGCTCGCGTTCCCCCACAGCTGGGAGCCATACGTCCAGATTGGCTTAAGAGTGGAGTTGTAGAGCAGGACCTTGTAGTCCAGACACAAGGGCGATCGTGAGTTTATAATCCAGTGGAGGCTGCTGGCTTTCAGTTTTAGGTGCAGATTCTTGGATTTGATATGTCTACGCCATGTTAGACGTCTATCGAGGTGGATGCCCAGATACGTTACTTCATTAGCTTGGGGGATCTGCGTGCTATTCATACAGAGCGGAGGGCAAGTTTGTCTGTTGAGGGTAAACGTTATGTGTTTACACTTTTGTTCGTTTATTTTAATACGCCAGTCAGATAGCCACTTCTCGACTACCACGAGGTGGTTGGCGAGTTGGGTTGTTGCACGGACTGGGCATCTCGAGCGGCTAAGGATCGCAGTGTCGTCGGCGAAGGTGGATGTTGTTAGTCGGTCACTCGTGGGAATATCTGCTGTGTAAAGGACGAATAAAGTTGGCCCAAGTGCGCTACCTTGTGGGACCCCAGCTTCGATAGTGTAGCTGTCGGAAATTGTTGTGTTACATCTTACTGTGAAGGCTCTATTGTAGAGGTAGGATTCAAGGAGTTTATGAGTGTACCCGGGCAAGTGTGTTTTAATTTTATGCATGAGACCTTTGAGCCAGACACGGTCGAATGCTTGAGATACGTCGAGAAATATCGCGCTGCAATATTCTTTATGTTCGAAGGCTGTGCGAATTTCTGATGTTATTCTGTTTACTTGCTCTATAGTTCCGTGTTTTTCTCTGAAGCCGAAATGATGGGCTGGGATAATGTTGTGGGCTCCCATATATGGTATTATGCGCGTTAGAAGGCATTTTTCGAATAATTTGGACAGGCATGATAATAAACTTATTGGACTGTAAGATGACGGAATCGTGTGATCTTTTCCGGGCTTCGGTATCATTATAATAATTGATTTTTTCCATTGCCTTGGATAATAGCCGAGACTTATGATTCCATTGAAGAGTTTACAGATGACCTTAATAGCACAGTACGGAAGTTCCATTATCATTTTTGTAGTTATTAGGTCACCGCCTGGAGCCTTTTTTGGTTTTAGCTCCCTGATGACTTTTGTGATCTCGTTCGGCTGAAATGTAGTTGGCGTGGATTCAGTTTCGAGGTGGATTTGCGGAGGAACATAATCATCTGCTGCGGGGTTCGGCTGGAAGACGCCTCTGAGATGTAAGGCAAATGATTCGGCTCTATCTTTGTCGCTGCGGGCCCAGCACCCTGAAGAATTCCTTATAGGGGTGACGGTTTGAATTGGAGAGCTTAGATTTGGGTGAGCTCTCCACAATGGATGCTTTGTACTAGTTGGCGAGAGTTTTCCAATATATTTAAGATGTTCATTTTCAGCTTCTTGCTTCAGGGCCCGGCTAAGATTGCGGGTGGATTCAGTAAGTCTTTGCTTTGAGCATGGCGATCTGCTGGTTTGCCAAGCTCGTCGCAGACGCCTCTTTTCCAGAACCAGCTGTTCAATTTGCCGGTTGGTTTTGAACTTCTTAAATTCCCCATCCTTCCGTTTAGGGGTTGAGATCCTGGCTGCTGTGACGAGTACCTCTTCCAGTGCGGCGGTGGAGCAGTCGATGTCCGCTTCGATATTTAGTTGGGGAGTTAGCTCGATGTGGGAACTCACATACTTTCTGTATTTCATCCAGTTAGTGTTGTGCGACGTCAGCCTGTGGGGGTGGTCCGCCATTTCTGGGCTTTGAAGAAGGCTTATCAACAAAGGCGAGTGGTCAGATGAGAGATCCGGTAGTGCTATGGCGCTTATTAGATTGCGTGGGATGTTTTTTGTCACCGCGAAATCAATTAGATCTGGGATCTTTTTTGGGTCTGCAGGCCAATATGTGGGGCTACCAGGAGAAACGTAGTCCAGTTTATTGCTCACCTTTATAAGTGCATTATACAGTTGCCTTCCCTTGGGAGTCACGAGGCGTGATCCCCAGTGTGTGTGTCCATGAATTGACCTTCAGAGATATTAAATCGAGGTGGGCAGTAGACAGCGGCAATGCAAAGGTTGCCGCTTCCTGAGATCACTTTTATGGACGTGGCTTGCAGGTAATTTGTTGCAAACCTTTGATGAAAGTGGTGTTTGATGCGTTCTCTGATTAAGATGCCCGTTCCGCCGTGGGCCTTGCCATCCGGATGATCTGTGCGGTAAAAGGTATAACCTCTTATATGAAAGTTATATCTCCCTGTGAGGTGCGTTTCAACCAGCAGCATGGCGTCGATGTGATTTACGTTTAGAAATTGAGTTATTTCAAGTTTATGCCGTGAAATGCCGTTGGCATTCCACATGGATATACGTAGGTTAGTCATTTATTATTTGGACTGTTGTGCTACAAGCAACTGAATTACCATGTTCTGGTTCTGAACAAGGGTTTGCATGGTTGTTTTCATGAATGACAATTTGCTTTGCGGTTGCACTGGAACCTGCTGAGCATTTTCTGAGTGAGGCTGGGGCGGATTTTCCATGCCTGTTCTTAGTGCTTCGGCGTAGGAGATTCCCTTGGTTGTATCTAGCTGCCCAAAAGATGATCTGGCTGCCTTGGCGAAATGTTGTTGGTGCGTAGCTGTCGCTCGTCGCATACGACTCTTCAGCTCCTTGTAGACCGCACAGCCTCTGTAGTTTGCCGTATGGTTTCCTCCACAGTTGCCACATTTTTTCATTTGGGGGTCTTCTTTGTTTTCGGGGCAGTTTACGGAGTTGTGGAAGTCTCCGCAGACTACGCAGACCGTCCGAAGTGTGCAGTATGTCCTGGTGTGTCCATACTCTTGGCAGTTTGTGCATTGAACAGGGCCGTTGCGTTTGTGGGGTTCTTCCACGGTGATTCGATGCAGTAAGAGCTGCAGCTTGTAGATCGGGTGCACTTCGTTTTTCTTTAAGGCTTTGCTATCTGGTTCGAGCTCGACCTTGAAAAGTGGTTGCGGTTTTTTGTTTCTGTTAACAATATTGCTAACATGGCACAGAAACCCCTGGCCTTAAGGGCTTCTTGAATTTCAGAGGGGGTGACGTCAGGTTCTATACCTTTTAGCACAACTTGCAGTCCCTTGCTGCTTTTTAGTTGATAGGTGTAAAAGTTCTTTTTTGTGTCTTCCAGGTACTTAGACACAGCTCGGAAGTCTTCTTCAGACTTCGTTTGAACCTTTGTTTCGTGAATGTTCCCTTTAATAAGCGGAACAACATGGAAATTCTCGTCCCCGACCAGCGCAACAATTTTGTTGACCAGGGCGCTTGAACTTTTTTCTTTTACGTAAATAGGGGGGGGCTTAGGTTTCCTTTGGGTCTCCTGCCCCAACTCTGGTTGATTGTTGTCCGCCTCTGCTAAGATGGAGAATCGGTTTTTATTGGAGCTCCTCGTTTGATCGGTGCTTTTGTTGGTTCGATTGATCTTGGGTTTATTGCCAACCGTGTTGGGTGGACTAAGCTTGCGCTTAATCTGGATGTAGCGGTCCATGCCGGTCTGTATAGCCGGGACCGCTTGTCGCTTATCGAGGCTAGCTGTTTTTGTTGCCATTTTATTTTGTTGTGCGGCCGTTGGGACCGAACTCGCAGTATTGGTAGTTGGTTTAATTATTGGTGGTGAGTTTGCTGCAGAAATTTTAGCACTGCTTGTTGTTGGAGCTTCATTCAGCGAAGCCGGCGGTGATGGGGTTTGGCACTGGTAACTCCATGATGTGGGAGTTGGGGTGAGCAGAGAGGGTGAGCAAGAGCTGGCTCTCTTGCTGTCGACGGTCAGTAGAGTCGAGTTGCTCTTTGTCGCCTTCTGATGTTGATCTACATATATCTCTAGTTGAGAAATAGGAGTAGCAAGCATTTCTTGGGTTGACGGAGCTTCTACGCTCATTCTTTTGATCGCTGCTCATTTTTTCGAGCTTGTTGTGCGTGGCACTTATTTGTTTAAATTAAATTAAATCAAATTTTGAATTTAATTTTGAAATTACGCGCCCAACGTTCGCACCTCAGCACTGGTCTTACAGTTGATGTGGCAACGCCACTCGCTCATGATCGCCCTCCGAGATAAGTTGGCAGCGCTGTCAGCTGTTTTATCAGCTGCAAAAATTGCAAACTTATATATTTTGCTAACCACCTGCACACGCGGTCATTCAGCACGCCTAGGTTACGCGCAGAACTACGGCACAAGTCCACCGTTTGTTTTTGCAGATTTGCCGCTAACACTGTTCAGCACAACCACGTTAACACAAGATTTTCGCGCAGCGCTTTCGAAAGACGTCCGCTTCCACGAATGTGTAGACTTATTGGATGTGCATTTTTAAATGATGTGCCTAATGCTGAGAGTGTTTGGACTATTTCGTGGGTTAAGGTATGGTATAAGTAGCTATTTCTTAGGTCAGTAACTGTGTGATCGCGTATTTTCAGAAGTTAGTTTTCGATTTGTTTTATATTTATAATATGAATAAGGTTTATGGATGATATTTTTATTTTTCCTTCTCCTTTATACATTGTAATAGTATGCGCGTCAGTGTAATTTGTGATTACCGATGGCAAAACCATTAAAATTAAAAGATACATATAAAAGAAAAATTGGTTTTATTAAAGAACCAAGTTTTTTGGCGGGTATGGGCCGATCCCTTCATGATCGGATTGATAACCTTAGTCGGACGACAGCTGGTAAATGTGATTGGTCTTTATATTTTTTTTTGTATATTTTTATACCCGTTACTCGTAGAGTAAAAGGGTATACTAGATTCGTTGAAAAGTATGTAACAGGCAGAAGGAAGCGTTTCCGACCATATAAAGTATATATATTCTTGATCAGGATCAATAGCCGAGTCGATCTGGCCATGTCCGTCTGTCCGTCCGTCTGTCCGTCTGTCCGTCTGTCCGTCTGTCCGTCTGTCCGTCCGTATGAACGTCGAGATCTCAGGAACTACAAAAGCTAGAAAATTGAGATTAAGCATACAGACTCCAGGGACATAGAAGCAGCTCAAGTTTGTCGATTCATGTTGCCACGCCCACTCTAACGCCCACAAACCGCCCAAAACTGCCACGCCCACACTTTTGAAAAATGTTTTGAAATTTTTTTCATTTTTGTATTAGTCTTGTGATTTTCTATCGATTTACCAAAAAACTTTTTGCCACGCCCACTCTAACGCCCTCAAACCGCCCAAAGCTGCTACGCCCACACTTTTGAAAAATGTTTTGATATTTTGTCATTTTTATATTGGTCTTGTAAATTTCTATCGATTTGCCAAAAAACTTTCTGCCACGCCCACTATAACGCCTACAAACCGCCAAAAACTGCGTTTAAGACTCTCCTTTTCTCTTCCACTAGCTGAGTAACGGGTATCAGATAGTCGGGGTACTCGACTATAGCGTTCTCTCTTGTTTTTCATTTTATTTATATCACTTTTTTTCAGACTGAACGGACTTAGGTTTAATTTCTAGAACGTGACGGACCTTTTTTAGTATTATATATGTTGTGTTTCAATTAATACGACGACACGATCGGTTTGAGGGTAATTATGCGAGTGACTTTATATGGCTATGTTCGGCTCCTTTTATACATGCCTCTGTTATGTTAGTATTTGTGTATAAATGTAAAAAGATGATGCATGTGAATATATAGGTTGCGTAATAAAAACTGTTTTCAGGGAATTCTTGTAGGAATAGATGATGCAATATTTTTTAGAAATTACAATACATATCAATATAAACAAAATTATTAGTTGATTTTGATATTACTTTTATGAACAACTCTTCCGGCATCGGTGACAATGCTTGTATTTATACCCGTTACTCGTAGAGTAAAAGGGTATACTAGATTTGTTGAAAAGTATGTAACAAGCAGAAGGAAGCGTTTCCGACCATATCAAGTATATATATTCTTGATCAGGATCAATAGCCGAGTCGATCTGGCCATGTCCGTCTGTCCGTCCGTCTGTCCGTTCGTCCGTCTGCCCGTCCGTCTGTCCGTATGAACGTCGAGATCTCAGGAACTACTAAAGCTAGAAAGTGGAGATTAAGCATACAGACTCTCAAGACATAAAACCAGCGCAAGTTTGTCGATTTATGTTGCCACGCCCACTCTAACGCCCACAAGCCGCCCAAAACTGCCACGCCCACACTTTTCAAAAATGTTTTGATATTTTTTCATTTTTGTATTGGTCTTCTAAATTTCTATCGATTTGCCAAAAAACTTTTTGCCACGCGCACTCTAACGCCCACAAGCCGCCCAAAGCTGCCACGCCCACACTTTTGAAAAATGTTTTGATATTTTTTCATTTTTGTATTAGTTTTGTAAATTTCTATCGATTTGCAAAAAAACTTTTTGCCACGCCCACCCTAACGCCCACAAATTGCCAAAAACTGTCAGTGTTTAAGACTCTCCTTCGCACTTCCACCAGCTGAGTAACGGGTATCAGATAGTCGGGTAACTCGACTATATCGTTCTCTCTTGTTTCATATGGTTCAAGAGTGGATTTCTAGTGCTTTATCCCTATACAGCTTGGTCATGAGTTGTTCTGATTCGGAGCATAATTCCATGCAGCCAATTTTATTTAAATTCAGGGATAAATGTTTGTTTACTGCTTGGTGGAATTTTTATACCCGTTACTCGTAGAGTAAAAGGGTATACTAGATTCGTTGAAAAGTATTTATCAGGCAGAAGGAAGCGTTTCCGACCATATAAAGTATATATATTCTCGATCAGGATTAATATCCGAGTCGATCTGGCCATGTCCGTCTGTCCGTCCGTCTGTCCATCTGTCTGTCCGTATGAACGTCGAGATCTCAGGAACTACAAAAGCTAGAAAGTTGAGATTAAGCATACAGACTCCCAAGACATAGAATCCGCGCAAGTTTGTCGATTCATGTTGCCACGCCCACTCTAACGCCCCCAACCGGCCAAAACTGCCACGCCCACAATTTTGAAAAATGTTTTGATATTTTTTCATTTTTGTATTAGTCTTGTAAATTTCTATCGATTTACCAAAAAACTTTTTGCCACGCGCACTCTAACGCCCACAAGCCGCCCAAAGCTGCCACGTTTTGATAACTTTTTGCCACGCCCACCCTAACGCCCACAAATTGCCAAAAACTGTCAGTGTTTAAGACTCTCCTTCGCACTTCCACCAGCTGAGTAACGGGTATCAGATAGTCGGGTAACTCGACTATATCGTTCTCTCTTGTTTCATATGGTTCAGGGTCTGTGGTCAAGTGTCTGCCAAAAAGCACATCAAGTGGTCGTTGTTTTGTTACGGAGTGTATTGAGTAATTATACTCATAGACGGATCTGTCTAATAGTTCTTCAAATGTTCGGTGCGCCTGTTTTGCTTTTAAACATCTCATGGTTTCGGCAAGGGTGGAATGGAATCTTTCTATTTGACTGTTAACTGAACTTTTATAGGGAGGAGCATTGTAAATTTCGATGCCTAATTGACCTTTTAACATGAAAGTAATGCTAGCTGAGTTAAATGATTTTTCATAATCCATAACTATAAAATTGGGTACGCCGTAGTAAAACAAAATGTCGTGCAAGGGTTTTTTTACATCTTCTAATGATTTTGAATTTATGATTTTTGCACAAGCTAATTTGGAAAATTTATCGATTGCTGTCAGGACTAATTTTTTTCTGTAGAGAATATGTCAATATGAATTGTGTGACCCGGATATTCCGGAATTGGTGTTTCTGCTATTTCTGGATTATGAAAAGCACCCATATCATATTTCACTTCTTTGCATACTTGACATTGTTTTACGAGAGTAGCTTTTTTTTGTTTCATTTTAGGGAAATAATATTTTTGGGCTATTTGAATTTTATTCTCCTGAGCGTTTCTGTGAGCTCTATTATGGGTTTGTAGTATTTGTTCGTCTTGTTCGCCTTCTGAATTTAGGTCAATTACTTTAATTTTAAAGAATTGGAATTGTTGTGGATATAGTTTTTGGATCTGTCCTATTATGTCTTCTGTCGTATAAATTCCATTTATAGCTGTTGGGTTAAAGTATTTTTTTAGTCATTTTAGTAGGTCATCTTCAGAAAATGTTTGTTGTGAAATTATATGTCTGTGGAATGTGGGGAATGGGAGTATAAATTTGTAGTCAGGTTATGAATGAATATTTGGTTTTTAAATGCGTTAATCGAAACCTCGATACTAGGAATGAGATTTTGGTTTGAGCTTTGAGCGCTATGTTGTGTTGAGGTGATTAAATTTTTTTGATTTCTATTAGGGGCCCTGGAGAGAGAATCTGCCACTACATTTTCCTTTGCTGGTTTATAAAGAAGTTGTTTGTTATATTCGTCAAGGTATGTCTTACCTCTCCTTATTGCTATACATCCTTTCCAATTACAGTCGTGCGAAAGCGGTTCATGGTCTGCATAGATTTTCACCTTTTACCCTCCATACAAATAACCTTTTAAAATTTTTACTGCGCAACATATGGCTAACATTTCCTTTTTGGCTGTTTCATAATTTTCTTCTGTTTCGGATAAAGTTCTAAATATGAATGATATTGGTCTATCGTTTTGGGAAAGTACTGCTCCTATTGCATAGTCTCAGGCAACTGTAGTTAGGACAAATTATTTATTAAAGTCGGGATATTGTCAAATGACATCATCGGATGTAAGGGTACTTTTGATTTTTTCGAACGCCTCCATGGCTTCACTGTTGAGTTGGATTTGTTTTCTAGATGAAGCTGATTTGGAAATACGACCGTCTTCTCCTCTGAGCAATTTTGTGAGCGGTCTAGCTAGCGATCCGTAACCCATTATAAATCTTTTATAGTAACTCGCTAATCCAAGAAATGCTCTTAGTTCTTAAACTGTTTTTGGTTGGGGATAGTTGACTATTGCTGCTACTTTTGTTGGATTTGTTTCTATTCCTTTATCGGATATAACAAATCCCAGAAACTCTACTTTATTTTTAAAAAATTCGCATTTATCCAGTTGACATTTTATATTAGCTGCATTTAAAGTATCAAAAATTAAGTCAAGATTTTTACAGTGTGTTTCTACGTCCTGACTAAAAACTATTATGTCGTCAATGTAAATGCAACATATTTAACCTATGTGTTCTCTAAGGATATCGTTGGAATATAGAGGGTGCGTTTTTTAGTCCAAGAGGTAGTCTAGTAAATTCGTATTTTCCGTTATTTATGGAAAATGCTGTTTTTTCTATGTCGCTCTCTTTCAACTGTATTTGGGGAAATCCAATCTTGAGGTCAAGGACGGAATACAATTTGTTATTGCCTAGTTGTGCTAATACTGTGTTGATATCTGGTATGGGGTATTTATCTGCTATTGTAACGCTATTTAATTTTCGGTAGTCAATTACCATTCTATATTTTTTTATATTTGAGGCGTCTAGTTTTTTTAGTACAATACACACTGGTGAATTGTAGGGGAAACGGGACGGACGAATTATTTCATTTTCTAAAAGTTCATTGATTTGTTTGTTGACTTCGTCTTTCAAAGCAAATGGGAATAGGTAAAATTTCCAATAAATTGGAGTATCTGCGTCTGTGTGGATTTCTGCTTTGACTCTAGTTGGGTTTTTTTTACAAGTTGTCTTAAGTTTGTTTTCTGAGATTCTGTCTGGTGTTCTGTTCTTGGGATTATTACGATCACGGATTCAAATTTCTTTTCTTGTATTGGAACACTCATACCATTTTTTAGTAACATTAGTTTGCTTTTGATGTCAATTGCAGCACCTAATTCTTTTAGGCTGTCGCTTCCCAGTATAGCAACAAACGTCTTTAGTGTACGTAGTAGGAAAAACTTAACTATAATGTTTGGGTCGTTGAATAAGTTTGCCATCTTGTAATGGGTCATTTTAATGTTGCCTCCTACAGAGACTGCTTGAAATGGAGTTTTGTTTTGTAATGGATTTGGGACAAATTTGGGCTGGATATAATTTCTATTTGAACCGGTGTCTATTAATATGTTAAGCACTTGGCCACTCCTCACTTTTCTTGCTCATTTTCCTAAGCACGTTCAGTATAGTCTGACAAATTTTCATCTTGGTCTGCTATTAGAATAGTCAGTGTCTGTTTGTTCGTCTGTGCTAGTTTGAATGTTAAAATTTCTTTGCCTTTTGTTAGCGTCGTTTTGTGTTGTATTTAGTGGTGGCGGTCTTTTTCCTGCTTCTTGGGGTCTGGATTTGGGGGATGAATGGTCTTGTTAGTGGCTGTCCAAAGTTATTATTAGGTCTGATCGTGGCATAAGGATTTCTTGGTGGAACCATTGGTCTTTGTTGGAAAGTTTGGTTTTGATGAAGATGTGGTGGAACTGTAGTAGGTTTTGGTGGTAAATTTCTATGTGCAATAGGCTATCCCTTAATCGTCGCGTGATTAGTTTGATATGTTTGATTTTCTAATTTCAAGCACAAATGGAGGGCTGAAGGTAGGTCTGTGGGCTCTTTGATGCCCAGAAGTCGTGGCAAATCTCCACGAAGTCCTCGAACAAAGGTGTCTAGTGCTTTATCCCTATACAGCTTGGTCATGAGTTGTTCTGATTCGGAGCATAATTCCATGCAGCCAATTTTATTTAAATTCAGGGATAAATGTTTGTATACTGCTTGGTGGAATTTTTATACCCGTTACTCGTAGAGTAAAAGGGTATACTAGATTCGTTGAAAAGTATTTATCAGGCAGAAGGAAGCGTTTCCGACCATATAAAGTATATATATTCTCGATCAGGATTAATAGCCGAGTCGATCTGGCCATGTCCGTCTGTCCGTCCGTCTGTCCATCTGTCTGTCCGTATGAACGTCGAGATCTCAGGAACTACAAAAGCTAGAAAGTTGAGATTAAGCATACAGACTCCCAAGACATAGAATCCGCGCAAGTTTGTCGATTCATGTTGCCACGCCCACTCTAACGCCCCCAACCGGGGGGTCGATTTACCAAAAAACTTTTTGCCACGCGCACTCTACCGCCCACAAGCCGCCCAAAGCTGCCACGCCCACACTTTTGAAAAATGTTTTGATATTTTTTCATTTTTGTATTAGTCTTGTAAATTTCTATCGATTTGCAAAAAAACTTTTTGCCATGCAAAAGTTTTAGGCGGTTTGTAGGCGTTAGAGTGGACGTGGCAACATGAATCGAAAAACTTGCGCTGCTTCTATGTCTCGGGAGTCTGTATGCTTAATCTCAACTTTGGAGTGGGCGGAATTAGTTGTTGTTGCTGCGGCTGCTGCTGCTAAATTCTCCAGAAATTCAACTCACGGGATCGACTTCACTTCTGACCTTTATTATTACACTTGTAAATTAAGACTAACTTAAAACTAACATTGGAAATACCGCGGGACCGCGGAGTGGTGAATACCTTGCGGGAAGGAGGGTGAGCGAGAGGAGAGAAGGAGAGCGCGAGCAGCGGTGCTTGCGAGCCGTGGAGGAGCTTTGAGTACAAGCATTGGCCGCTTACACTGCCGCTCAACTGTTTGCGCCCTTCTGGCGTGAACATTCTCCCCCCCCCCCTTGCGTAGCCTGGCCGGCTAGACAGCAGGATCGGCCTCTTCATTCCGTGCACGCTCCAGAAACGGTCCATCCGAGCACCGTGTTCTGCGCGACGGGCAACCCATCCTCAATTTTAAGGAACCCCGGTTGGATCAGATTGGCATATACATCTGATCCCAACACGAGGGAGATGGAGGCCGGCCGGTAGAAGCGCTCGTCCGCGAGACGAACACCGTCAAACTTGGCCCTTGCGCAGTCGCTCAGAGCTCGGATGGGTGTCCGGATCCTTAGGCTGGGTTCGATCTTCAGGACGACGTTGAGTCGGAAGGTGCTTGTTCGGGACCGGAGTGTCACCGAGCAGACCTCGTCGTCTCCCAGCCGGGTGATGGGCAGCCGGAACGCAGCCGCCAACGACCGGTCGATGCTGCGCACCGGCATGCATGGGTCGATCATGGCCCCGGTCTCGAAGGTCTTCGAGCCCGTGTCCAGCACGACGATGGCTGTAGGCAGGATGGGGACAGCCTTCTGCTGCCCCGTTGCCACCGCCGGAGACGCGACGGAGACCTTCGGACGTGGGCGATTGTTGGCGACTGGGGCTGGTGGCGGAGTGCGGGATCGAGGTGCAGCGGGATGGCGCTCTCTGCGCGTCGGAGCTGGTAGCGCTGCCGGGGTCGGAGCGGGGAGGACCTCGTGCATGTGGAGGAGAGTGTGGTGGTCTCCTCCACACTTCTTGCATCCCTCTTGGCTGCGGCAGTCTCCTCCTGAGTGCTGATGGGCGAGGCAGTTCGAGCAGTACTTATTGATAAGTACTGCCCGAAGGCGCTTTTCAGCGCTCAGTTTGTGGAACCTCTTGCACTTCCGAAGAGGATGGATTCAAGAGCAGACTCGGCAGCGGTAGGATTTAATACCTCGAGTACGTCTGCTCTCCAACGACTGGGTGGCACGAGGACGAGGAGCCATTACTGTAGGAAGTAAATAAGTCTGCCAATAAAAGAAATAAAAAAGCTTAGTATGAGCCGACTACTATTTGGGCCCCGGAATGGGGGAAGTGCCCTAATCCCTAGGAACGGAGGACTCTTTGTCCTCCATCGATAGAAGAATAACTTTGTGGACAGGGCGTTTTATGGTGCCGCGAGACGTATGGATCTCAACGACTCGAATGCGATCGTCGGCTCCTGGAAAGGCAGAAACGATTCTGCCGAGCCGCCATTCGTTCGGTGGTAAATTGTTCTCCTTGACAACTACCATATCGTCGGCTTGCCATATCGGAAATTGCCATTTGTTTCGTTTATGGAGTTCTTTAAGATACTCCTCTTTCCACCGTGCACTAAAATGCTGATGTTGTGCCTTGAGGTGTTGCCATCGATTTATTATCGACTTGGCTTCGCCCTTTATCTCGGGTTCCGCCGTGGAAAGCAACGGCTCTCCAATAAGGAAATGGCCTGGTGTGAGGGCCAGCAAATCTGAGGGATCTTCGGACATAGGGGAGAGGGGTATATTTGCGGGCTGACGTCGATTTAAGGAACAGGGTTTTGAAGCTTTTCACCCCTGCTTCCCACAAACCCCCCATATGTGGAGCCCCTGGTGGCTATATGCATCAGTCACGGACTCTTTGATAGCTTGGAGAAAGTCCCTGGAAATCAAAGTTGCCGCCCCCACAAAGGTCTTACCATTATCCGAATGGACCCGCCGAGGACAACCGCGCCTCGCTACGAAAAGGCCGCTAGAAATTTCTCGGTTGTTAGATCGGAAGTGGGTTCCAAATGTATAGCCTTCGTGGAAAAGCACACAAACACACAAACATATCCCTTCGTTATGAGACACGCTCTCCCTGTATAATTATACCCGTTACTCGTAGAGTAAAAGGGTATACTAGATTCGTTGAAAAGTATGTAACAGGCAGAAGGAAGCGTTTCCGACCATATAAAGTATATATATTCTTGATCAGGATCAATAGCCGAGTCGATTTGGCCATGTCCGTCTGTCCGTTCGTCTGTCCGTCCGTCTGTCCGTCTGTCTGTCCGTATGAACGTCGAGATCTCAGGAACTACAAAAGCTAGAAAGTTGAGATTAAGCATACAGACTCCAGGGACATAGACGCAGCGCAAGTTTGTCGAATCATGCTGCCACGCCCACTCTAACGCCCACAAACCGCCCAAAACTGAAACGCCCACACTTTTGAAAAATGTTTTGATATTTTTTCATTTTTGTATTGGTGTTGTAAATTTCTATCGATTTGTCAAAAAAAATTTTGCCACGCCCACTCTAACGCCCACAAACCGCCCAAAGCTGCCACGCCCACACTTTTTTTTTTTTTTTTTTTTTTTTTGCTTTTTTTATTATTTATTGAATCTTCCCTTTGTGTTAAGAGACTAACAATAAGTGTTCAAATCTTAATCTAACTTAATTAACTTTCACTTAGTGATAGTTTTTTCATTAATGCCCTAATAAGTTTATTGCTGGGCTGGGAGGTCGTTGCGGTGCAGCCGGCTTTGACTGCATACTCGGATTAGTTTTCTTGCGAGGGGATTTGTATGGGTGGTCAGCTTTTCGTTATACTTCGTTTTTTTCTCAGCTATTACTTCGATTACTAATTTGATTTTTAGGTCTCTGTGTATGTTTTCGTTCCGAAGGTACCACGGCGCTCCAGTGATAATTCTCAGAATTCTTGACTGTGCTCGCTGAATAATGTCTATGTTACTTCTGGATGCGTTGCCCCACAGCTCGGAGCCATAAGTCCAGATAGGTTTTAAGACGGAGTTGTATAGAAGAGCTTTGAACTCCAGACTAAGTGGAGAGCGAGCATTTATGAGCCAGTGGAGGTTCCTTGCTTTAAGTTTAAGATGTGTCGATTTGGCTTCTACCATATATGTTTGCGCCAAGTGAGCCGCCTGTCCAGATGAACACCCAGATATGTTGTGGCTTTTATTGGGCATTTGGAGCGACTGAGTATCGCGGTATCATCAGCGAACGTGGAGGTTGTTAGATTGTAGTCTATGGGGAAATCCGCCGTATACAGGGTGTATAAGATTGGACCCAGTACACTGCCTTGCGGCACTCCAGCTTCGATTGCGCAATCGCGTGAAGTGCTTGTATCGCATCTTATTGCAAACACTCTGTTATATAGGTATGACTTCAGTAGCTTATGTGTGTTTTGGGGCAACAGCTTGATTATTTTAAACAAAAGTCCGTCGAGCCACACTCTGTCAAATGCCTGCGCGACGTCTAGAAAAATGGCTGTGCAGTATTCTCGATGTTCAAAAGCAGTACGAATTTCTGACGTGATTCGATTGACCTGTTCGATGGTTCCATGTTTTTCTCTAAAGCCAAATTGATGTGTTGGAAGTGTGTTGTTTATTCTAAGATGAGGGCTAATCCGAAGGAGTAGCATTTTTTCAAACAGCTTTGAAAGACATGTTAGTAAGCTTATCGGTCTATATGATGATGGCTGCGTTTTATCTTTTCCTGGCTTTGGAATCATTACTATGGTCGACTTTTTCCATTTTTGAGGGAAGTATCCAAGCTTGGCGATTGCGTTGAACAACAGGCAGATGTGAAGAATAGCACACTTTGGGAGTTCAATGAGCATTCTTGGAGTTATTAGGTCGTAGCCAGGCGATTTTCTTGGGTTCAGTTGCTCTTTGATAACCTTTGCTAGTTCACATGGTCGGAATTCAAAGGGTTCTTGAGGATCTAGATTGGCTGCTATTAAAGGAGGGAGAATAAATGTGTTGGTAGAGGGATTTGGTCGGAATACATTTTGTAAATGATCAGCGAAAGCACTGGCTCTTTCTTCATCACTTCGAAACCAGGTGCCAGAGGGACTTCGTAGTGGCATAATTGGCGCTATTGGAGTCTTTAGGTTTCTGTGAGCTCTCCAAAGAGGGTACTTAGTGCTGGTGGGAGAGAGTTGCTCGATATATGAACGTTGGCTGTTTTTTTCCTCTTGTTTGAGAGCATTGGTAAGCCTGCGTGTGGCTATCTTAAGCATGTGCTTTGTAATTGGTGATCTATTAGACTGCCAATCCCTTCGTAGGCGTCGTTTATCTAATACCAGCCGCTCGATTTCGCGATTAGTTTTGATGTAGTTTGGTTTTGCATACGTCACTGGCGGGGTTGAAGCCTTTGCAGCCGAAACTAAAATGTTTCCAAGAGTTTCCGTTGACTTGTCTATATCCTCCTTTGTAGATAATGCCGTCGTTAGTTCTATGTGTGAACAGACATACTTTTGATACCTTGGCCAGTTTGTTCTAAAATTTGTGAGTCTATACGGTGGGTCGACGATGTGGGGGCGAGTTAGCATATTTAGAAAAACAGGTGAGTGATCTGATGATAAATCTGCTAGTGCTTCGGCGGTGACCATGTTGCGGGGGACATGTTTAGTAATTGCAAAATCGATCAGGTCTGGGATTTTTCTTGGGTCTGCTGGCCAGTATGTAGGCTTACCCGGGGATACATAGTCTAGCTTGTTTTCTGGCTTCGTAAGCGCATTGTACAATTGCTTACCCTTTGGCGTCACAAGTCGAGATCCCCAGTGGGTGTGCTTGGCGTTATAGTCACCCGCTGCGATGAACCTGTCACCTAGTGTGTTAAAGAATTCCATGAATTGATCCTCAGAGATTGGAAAGCGCGGTGGGCAGTAGACTGCGGCTAGAGTCGTTGAACCATTGTTGAGTTGTAAGGCTATGGACGTAGATTGTAAGTAGTTTTTGTCAAAATTGTTTAAGTGGTGGTGTTTTATGCGATTTCTGATGAGTATTCCAGTGCCTCCATGAGCTTTACCATCTGGATGATTTGTACCATAGAACAAGTATCCTGGTATATGAAAATTGTTTTTATTTGTGAGGTGCGTTTCTGATAGTAGCATTACGTCGATGTTTTTTTCGTAAATGAACTGTGTGAGCTCTTGTGTATGCCGTGAAACGCCATTTGCGTTCCACAGAGATATCCGTAGGGAAGCCATTATGGGGATTTTGAAGATACAAGAAGTTGAATCAGGATATTTTGGTTTTTCATGAGCTCTTGCAAAGTATTTTGCATGAACGTCATAAAGTCTTTCATGCTTTGCTGTAGGGATAGCATCATAGCTTCGATGCCACTTTGTTGTGTTTGTTGGATGTTTGTCGGTGTATGTTCGGAATGAGCAGTTCTTGTCGGTGGGGCGGGCACTTCTAATCCGGATTTTAGGGCGCTAGCGAAAGAAATTGTTGGAGTAGTGCTTGGGACAGTTAGGGGTGGTTGAAAAATCGGTTGCGGAGAGTAGAAATTGACTTTGTTGTATGTATGTGCTGTGGCAATACGTTTGTTTAGGCGGCTCTTCAATTCTTTGTACACCACACAGCCTCTGTAGTTTGCAGTATGTTTTTCCCCGCAGTTACTGCATTTCTTCACAGACATATCGTCCTTGTTTTTGGGGCAGTTTGCGGTAGTATGAGGTTCGCTACAGACAACACATACGGACTTAAGGGTGCAGTATGCCTTGGTGTGGCCGTATTCTTGGCAATTAGTACATTGAACTGGATTGATACGTTTGTGCGGCTCCTCCACGGTGATCCTCCGATGTAGCAAGTACTGTAAATTGTATATTGGGTGCACTTCGTTTTTCTTTAGTGCCTGGAGCTCTGGTTCGAGTTCTATTTTGAATAGTGGCTGCGGAACTTTGTCTTTGTTTAAAATATTAATAGCTGTCTTTGCAGAAAAGTTTTTGGCCTTCAGAGCCTCAATTATCTCAGCTGGTGTCACTGTTGCTTCAATGCTCTTAAGTACTACCTGTAGCCCTTTGTAACTTTTTAATTGGTATGTGTAGTAGTTTTTACCAGCATCATTTAGGTATTTAGTCACTATACGGTGATCTGCTTCTGTTTGGATCTGTAGTTTTATTTCATGAATATTTCCTTTTTTAGTGGGATAATGTGGAATTTGCTGTCACCAATCAAAGCAACGAGTTTATTTACAAGTGCATTTGTACTTTGTTCTCGTATGAAAATTGGTGGAGGCCTGGTCTTTTTTGGTTCCCCTACCGTTTTTTCGTTGGGTTGTTCGGTCGCAGAATCAGCCAAGATAGCATATCGGTTTGAATTATTTACTGCAGAGTTTTCATTGCCGTTGCTGGTTCGATTGATTTTGGGTTGATTACCTGCCTTATTGTTTTGAGGGCTGAGCTTTCTCTTTATTTGGATGTAGCGATCCATGCCAGTCTGCACAGTCGAAATCGACTTCTGCTTTTGTTTTGATTCTTCTTTGCGTGCATTATTGTTGTTGCAAACGGTCAGTGCTGCTGAATTATTTACAGCTGGCACAGCGATAATTAGTTGGGCCGCTGACGAAGTTGTTGTTGTGGTAGCAGTGACAGTTGCCAGTGAGGTCACTGCACTCGTTATTGCAGTGTTACAGTTACCCGGGACGGTCGTTTGGCGCTGCGAGAGGAGCGGGGTAGGAGAGGCGGTCTCTTCGCTCCACGACTTGTGAGCCGAAGCAGGCAGAGAGGGAGAGCAAGAACGCGGTCTGTCGTTCTCTGAGGGCAAAAGTTTCGAGTTAGTTGAAGGTGAGGGTGCTCGATCACCGATTTGCGGTGAGACGAAAGAAAAGTATGCATTGTTGCGTTGTAAAGAGAGCCGGCGCTCGTCTTGTTCACATTGTCGCTGAGAACGTATGTCGTTTTGATTCATTGTTCTAAGTCCACATATAACAATTACCAGAACAATATGGAATAATTATTTATTTTAGTAAATAATTACTATAGTCAATAATTGTTAGTTGTGCAAACTGCACTTTACACTTTGTGTTTAACTTTCACTATACTGTTGTAGTTTTTAGAACTTGCTATTCGTAGCTTGAAAGAAACACGTCTGCACTCGCCGACGTTCGAATTTAACCTCCCACACTTTTGAAAAATGTTTTGATATTTTTTCATTTTTGTATTAGTCTTCCAAATTTCTATCGATTTGCCAAAGAACTTTTTGCCACGCCCACTCTAACGCCCACAAACCTGCACTTCTACTAGCTGAGTAACGGGTATCAGATAGTCGGGGAACTCGACTATAGCGTTCTCTCTTGTTTTTTATTTCGAAAGGGCCGGCATAGTCGATACCCGTGTAGGGGAACGCCCTCGAGAAGGAGACTCTATCTGTCGGGAAATCGCCCATCAGTTGTGTTTGGAGTCTTTTCTTGTAAATCGTACAAATCTTACACGGATTGACCACAGCCTTCACCAGATTCTTGATTTTAGGAATCCAATACTTCGATCGGATCAGGCGTACCATCAATTGACTACCGCCATGAAGAGTAATCTGGTGAGTAAATTGGACGATGAGGCGCGACAGTCTACAGTCATAGGGGAGAATAATCGGATGACGTTCATCATATTGCAGGGTTTTGGAGGCAGTGAGACGGCCGCACGCCCTTAAAAGGCCGTGTTGGTCAATGAACGGGAAAAAATTCACCAAAGGACTTGACACTGGAAGAGGCCTTTTCTCGGTCAGATGCTGAAGCTCTTGGCCATATGCTCTGCGCTGCGCAATGGAGGTCAGAGTTCGTTCTGCCTCTCGGATCTCTTCACTTGTAGGGCGTGAATTGGGCAAGAATGAACCTTTGCGGCAGCGTTTAAGGAAGCGTTGAACATAGACCATAACTCGCAGGGCCTTGTCCAATTTGGAGAAAAGTTCGAGAAAGTCGATGGACGGGGCCTTGACAAAATGCACTTTGACCGCGCGCTGCTCTAGCTCTGTCACAGAGTGTCGCTTTGTGCTGGCCATAGCTCTCGGGGCCCTTGCAGACACTCTGGTCCGTGCCACCAGAGATGGTTTTCTGCAAATTCATGTAGGGATACGCCTCGACTGGCTAGATCGGCGGAGTTTTGTTCTGAGGGAAGGTGTGCCCAACAGTCGACTGGCAACTCTGTTGGCCACAAATGTGGTCCAGTTGCACGCAGGCTTTCGTAGCCAGGCTAAGACGATTGTGGAATCTGTTCAGCAGCGGATATCTGAACTGGCGGAGGGCATGTGCGGAAGGATTGCTGTCACCATTTCGGTTAACAGCACGGCACCACAGAGCTCTAGCCGAGGAAGGGAGACGGTTTTTACCGGGGCCACTCGTGTTTTGGCTGTAAGCAGGCGAGTCAGGATCTTTTGCCCCATCTCGACGCGGATGTATATAGCCGCTCCATAGGCTCTCTGAGACGCGTCACAGAAACCGTGGTGATGATTACCTCAGGCTGGTACCAGATCCATCTCGGTACGCGGATCTGGTTGAGGTCGGAATACTCGTCTAAAAACGATTGCCACCGCTGACTCATTTCAGTGGGAAGCTTATCGTCCCAGCCTAAGTTTTGCAACCAAATCTCCTGCATGAACATTTTTGAACGGATTATGAGCGCCGCGAGCCACCCGGCAGGATCGAACAACCTAGCGATTTGGGACAAAACTTCTCGCTTTGTATAGGAGGGTTCCACAACTATTTCGGGGGGAACGAAATAGAATTCGTCGGACTTTGCCCTCCACCGAATACCGAGCGTCTTGGCCGTGCTTTCGGCATCGATGTCGAGGAACTCGCTAAGAAGGAGGTGTTCGGCCGGGACGTCTTTAAGGACGCTTTTGTTGTTCGAGGTCCACTTTCTTAGCGGAAACCCGGAGGCACTTAGGGCTGCTTGCAACTCTCGAATCGAGCTTTGGGCTTCGTTTACGGAATTCGCCCCTGCCAAAACGTCGTCGACGTACTTGTGCTGCTGGATGATGCGGCTGGCATTTGGAAATGGCACTTGGATATCCTCTGCCAGCTGTTGCAAGACTCGAATGGCGAGGAAGGGGGCGCAGTTGACCCCGAAGGTCACTGTTTTTAGTTCAAAGTCTCGGATATCTCCTTCCTTGTTTCGGAACAGAATTCTTTGAAACGGGGTATGTTTTGGGTCGACCCAGATCTGACGATACATTTTCGTAATGTCTGCACTGAAGACGTATTGAAAATAACGCCATCTCAGGACCTGGATCGTTTGATCGGATTGTAGGACTAGACCAGCATGAAGGATATCATTTAAGCTGGTCCCATTTGCCGACGGACTTGAAGCGTTGAATACAACGCGAAGCTTTGTAGTGGTGCTTTCGGGCTTAACTACCGCGTGATGAGGAAGATGGTACGAGGGAGAATTGTGAGTCGGCGGAACTTCTTTCATATGACCCAGATCCAGGTACTCCTGGATCACGCTGTCATATTGCTCTTTTAAGGAAAAGTCTCTTTTTAAACGATTTTCGTTTCTAAGAAACTGAGCTAACGCAATGGACCTTGAATATCCTAAATCGGATCCGGTATTCTCGGGGTCACGGAACGGGAGCGTCACCACGTACCTCCCGCTTGCGTCTTTTGTTGTTGTTTGGAGGAAGTTCCTTTCACAATAGGAGTCCGACTCTTTTACCATCTTTACTGGTAGATCCTCCACCTCCCAGAACTTGCTGCGAAGCGTGTCGAGCGAATCAGGGTCGCCTATTTGGTGCACCTGGGTCGTGAAGGATGCGACCCGTTTCGGCTTACCCTTAAAATTCGGCCCCGTTAGCACCCACCCGAAAATAGTTTCTTGGCCCAGGAGCGAGCCGCAAATATTTTGTCGGGTGCCATCCATCATTATGGATGGTAGAATGTCGGCCCCGATCAGTACATCAATTTGAGAGCTCTCAAAAAAGGTAGGATCTGCCCAGCGGAGTGCGGGCAGGTCCTTCAAAGAATTCCGAGGGATCGGATAGGAGGGCAGTTTGTCTGAGAGCTCCGGAAGGACGTACGCTTCAGTGTCTAACTGTAGACCTGGCTTAGTAGGAGAGCGAATCCCGAAGTGACACAGCTTCGAGGATTTCGCGGAGACCGAATGATTTAACCCGAAGACTTGGGTCTGGGTGTTGCGGAATGGCAACTTGATGAGGTTGAACAGGCGTTCTGAAATGAACGTCGCCTCGGATCCCGAGTCGATTAAGGCTCGGGCTCGGTAGTTCGTCCCCAAATGGCACACGTCAATGATCGCTGTGCTCAGTAGGACGGCTGAAGTGCCGGACGCGAAAAAAGTTTGCACCGCTGAGGTGCTTGCCGATGCATTTCTGCTGGAGGGTCTCGGAGGTTGCTGTGTAGGGGGCGAGGTTGAGGAACTCGCATTTTTGGAATTTGGGGGGCTGCGATGCAGCAGCGTATGGTGCCTGCCCTTACATGTAAAGCAGCTGTGTGTGCTTGTGCAGTCACGTAGCTGGTGACCTCTGGCAAAACAATTCAGACATAGCTGCTTCTTTTTTATATAGCCGGAGCGCGAGTCAACAGACATTTGAAGAAAACGCGGGCACAATCTTACCGGATGGTTCTCCTTACAACATAAGTCACACCCTTTCTGTTTGGTGCTGACCTTTGTCTCGAAGGATTGAAGCCTTTTTGGAACTGCCTGAGTCGGTTTCATATCTTCGATGGCTTCCAATGTCCGATACCTTTCGCTCAGGAAGGCATTCATTTCCTCCCAAGCTGGGATCTCGGATTTGGCAGTTAGCGACTGTTCCCATAAGGACAGGGTCTGCTTGGCAGTTTGCTCGCGCAAAGGAAAACCAAGAGACAATCCCAGTTTTCTGTGGATACCTGGGAATGCGCTAGTGCTGTTTAACACCCCTGAATCGTGGATTGTAGCTCTTTTAGAGCATGACCAGATTCTTGCGAAATTGAACTCAAGTTAAAAAGGAGCTTGAGCTGGCTGTTGACTAAAAGTCGCTTGTTTTGGAACCGATCTCGCAGTGCCTCCCACGCCGCAGCAAAACCATCATTCGTGAGAGGAGATTTCGCCACGATGGCTTTTGCTTCGCCACTTGTTTTCGTAAGGAGATGGAATAGCTTCTCGATGGGAGTCAGCCTGGGGTTGTTTACGTAAATTGCCGTGAATAGGTCCCGGAAAGTGGGCCATCGGAGGTAGTCGCCATCGAAGACTTCCGTGTCGCATGGAGGTAAGCGGCAGCCGGACGAAATTAGCGGCTGAGAGGGTGCTTGCGCGACTTGAGGCGTTGCTCTGTCGATTGTTTCGCCAATTTGTGCTGCACATGACTCGTATACTGAGTAGCAGTAGTCATATTTGGCCTGGAGAATAGGCACTGTGTCGAGGGATTCTTCTTGGGCCATTAGGTCAGAGCATGTTTCGTACTCTCTTTCCACTTTGTCCCATAAGGCTCGCACCTGTTGCAGACGGACTTGTAACGTGTGTAGGGACGGAGAGGCTTGATCAGGAGTGTTGATCTTCGCTTCGAAATTTATGCAACGCTGCGGTTGCGGGCGTTGGCTGCTCAGAGGATGCCATTTTCTTTGTGGTAGAGCGTGTGACGCGGAGGAAATCAGTCCCGACAGCGGAGGGACTCTCGGATTTTCTCGATAGAGAAGACTCACTAGACACTCGCGTCACTGGTCGGGAAATGACAATCCTAGGAGTTGTCTTCGAACTGGTCGATGGCAAAACCTTTGCTTTCGGAGTGGGAGTCGCGGTTTTGACCCTGGGACTAACGGACTTGGGTGCTGCCTTACCGCGAGTGGATAGCGGAGATTGCGGGTTGAACTTTTGTTCTTTTCCAGGTGCGGGTGTCTTTTTCTTGTCTCCCTCTAGGGGCATGCTCAGCTATGCCCTAGGAGAAGGAAGTCAAGAAGGCCTGCACGCCGCAAAAAATGTGAAATTGAAAAAGAACCAGACACAGAGGGCACCCAAATCTGGATGGACAAAGGATCCCGTCGGAATTCGGGGGAAAGTTGCAATTGGGATCTGGAATTTGGAGCACGAAAGGAAAAAAAATCCCAATTTTTGTGAAATAAGGCCCCAATAGATCTTCAATCAACTGGAAAAAAGCTTAAATGAAGCACAATATAGCTAAAATTCAGTGTGAAAAAATAGCTAGGAGGATTCACAAAAAAAAAAAACAGCTAGAGCGAAGTCCACAAGAAGATATAGCTATATTGGAGTCTAGAAAAACAATAGCTCAAATTTATAAAAAAAAACTATGAATTGCAATTTCTAGAAAAATAGCTAAAAAATAGCTTCCAGCTGGAGTCTGGATAATTGCCAAGGATTTATAAAAAATCGCTACCGACTGGAAATCCCGAAAAAAAATAGCTAATATATAGAAAATAGCTATAAATTTGAATTTATGGAAAAATAGCTAAAAAATAGATACCAGATGGAGTCTGGGTAATAGCCAATGATTTATAAAAATTAGCTACCGATTGGAAATCTGGAAAAAAAAGATATGAAAAATAACTATAAATTGGGATTTATAGAAAAATAGCTAACAAATAGCTATCGAATAGAGTTCGGATGATAGCTAATAATTTATTAAAAAATAGCTACCGGATTTAGAACCACAACGAAAAAATCATGACAAACGGATGCGAAACATAAACACCAAAAAAAACCAACAAACACGCCAAAAAGCCAAGTTGGGAGGCTGATAAATTTGGGTGGAACTGATAAATAATTATTTTAATTTAGGAACCAGAAATAGGAGCCAGAAATAGCTTATAAAAAATTATTATTTGGCTTAAATAATTATTAAATAATCGGGTCAGTTTTTTCTTAAATTTTGTCGTCGGACTTATTTATTTTATTTTATGTTTCGATTATAGGGTATTCTCTCGTCGCTATGCGCCGGTTTTTTGTCAGGGCAATAAAGAACAAAGAGGAGACGAAAGAACTTGCACTTGGCAAGCCTATGTAAGTCGCGACTGTGTGTATGTATGTATGTACTATTTGGAGTTTAATAGGGGACTTGCAATATGTATTTATGTATGGAGAAACATATATATGTAATGTAATATCGGAAGAAAAAAGTCAGGTTTTATTTTATTCTGTATGTCGAGATTTGTGTTTTATTTTGAGCCAAGAGATAAAATTTGTTCTCAGTTCAGGTTCGATATTATTTATTATTTTTGGTAATATATTTTATTTGTGTATTAAATTGGTTAAATCTATGGAGTGATTCTTATATATGTATGTAGATGTAAATTTTATTGGAATATATGTATGTCAATGGATATGTATGGGTATGTATATTTATGGGTATGTATAATTTTATGTGTATGTACAATTTTGCTGAATATATGTATATGTATATATTTAATTTAATTTAGTTGAATTTGTGGTTTGTATTTTATTGAGGCAAAAAACAGCAGTTTAGCAGCGGACGATAATAGTGAATTTTGGACAGTGTTTTAAAAAATGTATATATATATATGTATATGCGGTTGGATACCAGCGGATCACCGTGAGACGAATTAGGGGGCCGGTATTGGCAAAGTGCTTGTTTATGCACTTAAAAAAAGAAGTAATCACGGTGGCTGGGCGCATGTACTTATATATTTTCACTTAATTTTCACTTTTCACTTGATACGGATGGACGGAAAGAATAAACGCCGTTGGAAAAACGAAAATGGCGACCACGGACGGAATAGGATTTAAAGCCGTACTTATCTTGATTTTTCCGCAAGGAGCGCTGGCAGTATCAGGATGTGTCGCGGACTCGAAGGACCATGAACTGAGTGGCGGGAATTAGTTGTTGTTGCTGCGGCTGCTGCTGCTAAATCCTCCAGAAATTCAACTCACGGGATCGACTTTACTTCTGACCTTTATTATTACACTTGTAAATTAAGACTAACTTAAAACAAGAGAGAACGCTATAGTCGAGTTCCCCGACTATCTGATACCCGTTACTCAGCTAGTGGAAGGGAGAAGGAGAGTCTTGAACACAGTTTTTGCCGGTTTGTAGGCGTTATAGTGGGCGTGGCAGAAAGTTTTTTGGCAAATCGATAGAAGTTTACAAGACCAATACAAAAATGAAAAAATATCAAAACATTTTTCAAAAGTGTGGGCGTGACAGCTTTGGGCGGTTTGTGGGCGTTAGAGTGGGCGTGGCAAAAAGTTTGTTGGCAAATCGATAGAAATTTACAAGACCAATACAAAAATGAAAAAATATCAAAACATTTTTCAAAAGTGTGGGCGTGACAGCTTTGGGCGGTTTGTGGGCGTTAGAGTGGGCGTGGCAAAAAGTTTTTTTGCAAATCGATAGAAATTTACAAGGCCAATACAAAAATGAAAAAATATTAAAACATTTTTCAAAAATGTGGGCGTGGCAGTTTTGGGCGGTTTGTGGGCGTTAGAGTGGGCGTGGCAACCTGAATCGACAAACTTGCGCTGCGTCTATGTCCCTGGAGTCTGTATACTTAATCTCAACTTTCTAGCTTTTGTAGTTCCTGAGATCTCGACGTTCATACGGACAGACGGACAGACGGACAGACGGACAGACGGACAGACAGACGGACGGACAGACGGACATGGCCAGATCGACTCGGCTACTGATCCTGATCAAGAATATATATACTTTATATGGTCGGAAACGCTTCCTTCTGCCTGTTACATACTTTTCAACGAATCTAGTATACCCTTTTACTCTACGAGTAACGGGTATAACTAACATAGGAAACACCGCGGGACCGCGGAGTGGTGAATACCTTGCGGGAAGGAGGGAGAGCGAGAGGAGAGAAGGAGATCGCGAGCAGCAGTGCTTGCGAGCCGTGGAGGAGCTTTGAGTACAAGCATTGGCCGCTTACACTGCCGCTCAACTGTATGCGCCCTTCTGGCGTGAACAAGCAGATACTGTGTGAAGACAGAACTCGGTTAGGCTCGTACCCGAATATGCACGATTGTAAAAGTATCCAGCAACTAGGCCACTTCGGGTTTTTTATTTTCCTTAAAATATCCAAAAGAGTAAAAGTAAATTCATTATAGTAGAGTACTATACGTATGCTTCTACCAAGCTTCTTTGTTGAGGAATTTAGTGTCCTTGACACGTTTCCGAACTTCCGACTGGGTGGTGTCAAGTGTGCAAGTTATCAGACCCATGATTCAGGGGCCCTTGCCCAAATTATAAATAATTTTTCGAAATCCAATCTGAACGATTGACATTCCTTTGCTCTCAAAAGTCGCACTTCGCCGGCCTGCCACTGTTTATATAAACAAATCCAAATCTTCCCACCAAGTCATGAGAACCAAGCCGTTGCCGGTCCACAGCTTGGCCACTTAGATAAACAAACTAACGTAACGTAAACACAGCCTCCTCTTGGTGACCAAGAACTTTGTGCGCTTCAATCTGCAATCTGCATTGGTCAACAAATTTGAATTTCACAATGCGGTGAAGCAATTTCATCACCAAGCTTTTAATCTAAACACAAATCAAAGTTTAAGAATTTGTAAGAAAAGCTCCTGGCCGAGGTTTGGAGGAAAAGAATCATTCTTAAGCGGTTAGTCTGATTCGGGACGATGTAAAGAAAGGTTGAAAATAAGAAAAGTGTCTTGTAATTGAGAATTAAGTTTAAAAGTTTCACTTCAATAAAATTATATTAAATAAAAAATTATTTTTTTTTAAATAATTATACAACAATAAATTTAATTGGCGCCCAACGTGGGGCGGTGTACTTAAAAGTTCTAAATAAATTTTAACGATAATAAGTTAAATACAAAACGGAACTCGCGCCGCCAACAACCCATATTTTTAGTGGAAAAATTAAAACATCCACAATAATCCAACGACAACTAACTACTGTGACAGTGATCGTGGAAAAACTTAATTGGAAATTAATTAATGCAATAATCCAATTAAGAATTTTATATAAAAAAAGGAGGACAGAATACTTAATACAAATTACAAGAACACGATAACAAATAAAAAATCAACATCAACCAAAAACCAAAAACTACGAGTGATTAAGGAGTGAAAAAAACCAGATGAAAGATATAAACTAAATGAAAAGGAGAAACACCCATGTCAAACTGACTTTGAAATATTTAAAACCAATACACAAAACATTAAAGAAGGAAGAAAGACCATTTGATACGTGAACAAGTTACATTCTGAGAATGAAGACCCCAACGGGAAATAAGCAGAACAATTTAACTGAAGGAAGACCCCAACAGAGAAAAATCTGAACAATTTAACTGAAGGAAGACTCCATCGGAAAGTATCGTGAGCAAAAAAGTAATATTAAGACTTTAAATTAATAAAATAAGATCAAGATAAATAGAACATTACAAAGTTTTAGCATTACTAAATCAATTTTAAAAAATTAATTAAAAGAGATCAATCTGGAAAATTTAATAGAAAGTTTTGAGAATTTAAATTTAAAAATGGCAACCGGAGGTTCAGCGCCAGCAGTCTGACTATGGAATTAATAAACCGATTAATAAATGTACAATTAGGTGAAGTTACCAAGAAAATTGAAGGGATAGAGGGACTATTAACCGCTAACAAAAATGAAGTTGAAGATTATAAAACCCAATCATATGACCGAACTATAAAATGCGAAACTACACTAGAGTTAGTTAAATCTTTACCAAAGTTCACAGGTGAACCAACCCAATATGTAGGCTGGAGAGAAGCGGCAGAAAACGCAATGAGTCTGTATAAAATTGAAAGTGAACAATATTTTATCGCTTTAACAATTCTTCGTAATAAAATCATGGGAGCAGCACACGATGCTCTAAATAACCATGGTACCATTTTAAACTTTCAAGCAATTCTTTCTAGGTTGGATTTTATTTATAATGATCAAAGACCAATCCATTTTCTGGAATCAGAATTAAGCGTCCTTAGACAGGGACGCATGACCATTACAGATTTTTACAATGAAGCTAACAAGAAAATGACATTACTCGTAAATAAAACTATAATGACTCATGGAAAGGACAGCGAAATAACCAAAGAAACTAATAAAACAATTAGGAGCAACGCTCTTTGAATTTTTATTTCTGGATTGAATGGTTCGATCTCAGAAACTCTCTTTTCTCTTTATCCACCGGACATAGCTTTGGCTAAGTGCCAAGAATTAGAATCAAATAACTTTCGAGCCCAATTCGCAAATAGGAATTATGGGTTCAAAAATGATAATAAAAATCAGGAAAATAACCTTAGATTTAACCCAGTAAATTCTAGACAGATTAACAACACTTCAAATAGAATGAATAATAATTGGCCACAAAACGGTAACTGTGGACAAAACAACAATTGGAATTTTAACAATAATTCCGAAGATCAACCCCCACCAGAACCTATGGAAGTTGATAGCACCATTAGGATTCAAAACCGTCCGAATAATATCTTCAATAATAACTACAATCGTCCGAATAACAATTATAAGAGGTACAATAATAATAGGCAGAATTATAATAATTTTTCGCAAAGAAATAATTATAATCAAACCCAAACACAAAAAACTGAAACGCAAGTCCCATTAAAAAGGGAATCAACTGAGACAGTTATTCAACCAGCTCAGAAAACTATGAGGGTAAACAACATCAACGAGGACCATTTTTTAGATAAGCAACCAACAGAGGAATGCCTCATATAATAAGGGTGGATAGAAAAACAAAAAGGGAATTAAATATATTAATCGACACAGGGGCCACGCCCTGTTATATTAAAAAGGGAATTTACGAAAACAAAAATGAACTATCAATATATAAAAGAATATCCACAGTCCATGGGCATTTAATAATAAAATATTATCATATGATAAATATATTTGGTGTTAGATATTTATTTTATGAAATCGAAGGTCTAGAAATCGATCTATGGGATCAACTTATTAAGAAGAATAGGTGCTAAACTAGATATTGAAAAAGGCATCTTGGAATATAACGGGGTACAAGAAAAATTTTTATACAAAGACAATGAAGAAAAATACGAATTGTGTTTAATTGGGGATAACAATTGAAAGAGTATATTATAAAAAAATACATCGATACTCAAAAAGAGTACGAAGATGAATTAGTAATTGCTGAATGAAGTTTATATAGCTTGGGATCAAGGAATCCTGAGCACGCCGACGTTGAATTATCCGTCATAATAAAACTAATAGTTTGGGATCCACAAATCCTAAACACGCCGACGATGTTAATTCCGTCAATTTAAAATTGAAAAGTTTGGGAAATAGAAATCCTGAACACGCCGACGATGTTAATTCCGTCAATTTAAAATTGAAAAGTTTGGGAAATAAAAATCCTGAACACGCCGTCGTAGAATTATCCGATAAGCAAAGATTAAATAATGTTAAAATATTTTCAAATCAAATAAAAGATTTAGAAAATGACATTATAAACGGAATCGAAAGGGAGCATTCCAAAATAGATATGCAAATCCCATTTCGAACCGATATTCGAGGTGAAGTAAATACCGAACATGACAGAGCAATATATGGAAAACAATATCCTTATGCTATGTCGGTCTCAGATTTCGTTAATAATGAAATCGATAGAATGCTAAGGGAACAAATTATAAGACCAATTAGAAGCCCTTACAATTCGTCAGTCTTAGTAGTACCCAAAAAGGGTTAAAACGAAGATGGAACATCAAAACATCGACTAGTTGTTGATTATAAAAAATTAAATGAAAATACGATACCTGATCGGTATCCAATGCAAGATCCATCCGTCATACTAGCGAACCTAGGAAAATCAAAATACTTCTCAACCATCGACTTGGAATCCGGCTTCCATCAAATTTTAATGAAAGATTCCGATATTGAAAAAAACGCTTTTTCTATTAATAATGGGAAGATTGAATTCTTACGTATGCCATTTGGGTTAACAAACGCCCCTAGAATATTTCAAAGAGCAATGGATGATATATTAAGAGAACAAGTCGGAAAAACTTGTCATGTTTATATGGATGATATTATAATCTTTTCGAATACAATTGAACAACATTATACTGATCTAATTCAAATAATTAATATTTTACAACAGGCAAATATGAAAATTTCTCTTGAAAAATCTAAATCTTTCATATTAGAAACAGCATTTCTTGGTTATATTGTTTCTCACAATGTAATTAAAACTGACCCTGAAAAATAGCAACTATTCAAAGTTATCCAATTCCAAAGAATATCCGAGAGTTACGAAGCTTTTTAGGCTTAGCCGGATAATATAGAAAATTCGTACGAAATTACGCACAAATTGCCAAACCTTTGACAAAATATTTAGGAGGAGAAAATGGAAAAGTAGGTAGACGCATGTCGCTAAAAATTTCTATACAACTTGACAATTCAGCTATACAAGCATTCAATGAAATTGAAGAAAACCTAATTGCTCAAGTAGAATTAGTACAACCCGACTACAATAAAAAGTTCACTCTAACAACAGACGCATCAGATATAGCTATAGGAACAGTTTTATCCCAAGAGAATGAACCAATTACCTTTATTTCAAAAACACTCAATAAAACTGAACAACTATATGCTACGAATAAAAAGGAGCTACTAGCAATTGTTTGGGCATTAAAAAATCTGAGAAATTATTTATATGGAGTAGTAGACATTGAAATTCAGACTGACCATCAGTCATTGTCATTTACAATTTCTGACAAAAATCCTAACATAGAAATGAAAAGGTGGTACTCATTCATAGAAAGCTTCACTCCTAAAATAGTCTACAAACCAGGAACAACAAATGTGGTAGCCGATGCTTTATCAAGAATAAAGTTGAATAATATTACCGAGAGTAATAATGATCAATCAGATGAATCAAGCTCAGATATAAATACTCAGCATTCTGCTGAAAGTAGTTACGAAAATACTATTCAAGAAACACGCAAACCACAGAACCAGTTTAAGCAACAACTGTTGCTAACTACTGGGAGGTTTACGGTACACGAATCACTTTCAGTCTTTGGTAAAATCAGACACATAATAGAATACGACACACCGGAAAACTTAATTACATTATTAAAGGAATATCTTCCTCCTAACATAACAGTCGGAGTACACTGTACAGTCGAAGACTTATATCATATCCAATTACCTTTAAAAAGTAACTTTTCAAAAAAATTTCTTTATACAAAATTTTTTTTTACAAGATGTTGAAAATAATGAAGTTAAAGCTTTAATTATTGAAGAAACACATTCTCGAGCTCACAGGGGACTCGAAGAAAATTATAAACAAATTAGTAGATTATACTATTGGCCAAATCTATTTATTAAACTAAAAGAGTACATTAAAAATTGCCAAATTTGTAACGAAAATAAATATAATAGACACCCGGTGAAAATGCCCATAGGAGAGGCACAAATTCCAACAAAAGAAGGTGAAAACCTTCACATTGACATATATTACGCTCAACATTTAACGTTTCTAACCTGTATCGATGCTTATTCGAAATATTTGGTCGTCAAAGAAATTCAAAACAAATTAACTATTGAAAATAAAGTAATGGAATTACTACAACAGTTTCCTAGAGCTAAAATAATCATGATTGATAACGAGCCAAGCTTTACCTCGGCTCAATTCAAATCTTTTGCACAACGAAGCGGACTAGCATTAATCTATGCCGATCCGAGACATAGTACAACGAACGGACAGGTAGAAAGAGCACATTCAACTTTAACAGAATTAGCTCGCTGTATCAAGGAAGAGTTCAATATAATTGATCATTCAGACATTCTGATTAGAGCCGCCCAGGCATACAATCAAACTATACACTCAGTAACTAATCAAAAACCTTTCGATATACTGTACATGTTCACACTATAAACTAATGCGTACACGGCCAGAGTAGTTGTCTCTCATTTATGCGTTGCCTCCGGATATAAATGAAAATTATAATTATGATAATCGTTGTCAACGCTAGAGCCGAGTGTCCGCTTGCCGTGTGGAAAATCAAGTCATCAATGTGTACTTTGTTATTTTTCAGAGTCTGGATGCGCATTTGAAGATTTTGTAGTTCATTAGTGTTGTTGACAATCAAGTGCTTCAGCGGGACCACGTTCCATGTCTCCTTGTCATCTATAATTCGTAAACTGGGAAAGATAGACATTTCAGACGCTGTCGAAATTACTTTTTGAGGAGTAATTATTGTTGTATCCCCTAATATTTCTGTGCATCCTGCAGGTAGTTGTATAATGCCTTGATTGGGCAGTCTTATAACTTGATGCTGTTCGTTGCATCTTTTATTAGCTGTTGTATTCCGAAACAGTCTAAATAGCCAACGGTTGGATCCACTTATCTCTTTGATGAACGAATTGCCTTGGAATTCCATCATTTCGCATGAGTGTGCCTTGCTTGGTTTCAATGGAGATATTTCGCAAGAGTGATCATCCGCGTTTTTCCATGCCCAATTATTTTCGCAAAGCCATGTTGTCGAATCCTCTTGGCTGCATTGGTTAATTTCCATTTCAGACATTAGGTGATAAGCGTTTATGTCTGTATTGGACGCAAAATATTTAGAATTCCATTTCGGAATAAGCTTTGTTCCGTTTGACCACAGTGGTATTAGGATTACTCCAAAGAGATCCGTTTCCTGATTGTTGTATATCGGCAATTTTGCTTCAATGAATAGGACATTATCCTTCAACATAGCTTGTGCCTTCATCAGTTTATAGATCAGTGGTAATTGTATAACTGAATTTCCACCCGGTAGCATTTGTTTTCGTCCTAATTTTTGCTTAACTTTTTCGAGCTCCTCCAGCATTTTGTTAGGCGCAATTAGTGTAGGATGAATTCTTCCTTCACTAATGTCCGTTACCATTGAGATCGCTGTTGCTTGTAGGCTTTCTGCCTCTTCAATCCAGTTTCGCACTTGATTTGATAACATAAGGAATTTAATTTACTCCTTATATACCATAAAGTGCTCCTTCATGGTTTCTGCAATAATATTGACTTGTTGGGTCAGTTTTCCCAAATTCCGGTTTGCTTCTATCGTAGTTGCTCTTACTAATTCTTCCGTGGCATTGATGACCGAGGTCTGATTGTCAACATATTCCATTAGATGTTTTTCGTTTTTTATGATCGTTTGCATATTTTCCAGTATTCTATTTGCATTTCCGATATCAAAGAACAGTATAAACCTTTTCTTTCGGTTGGTACGGTGCCGTAGTATTTTGTCTTTTTCTTTTATGTTGTCAATTTTTGTCCTTATTGTCGTGCCGAAGAAATCGCAGTAGTCCTTGAAGTCTCCCATTTTTTCGCAAACCAGGCGGGATTTTTCCAGGAAGTCCTCTGATTGTTTTATGACATCAAAATAGGCTTGCATGTCATAATAAAACAATAATTGCCAACTGGATGTAGCGACTTCAATTTTACCAATTTTGTTTACCATAACTGCAGCTTTTGCGTCGATGTCGTAAATTTTCCCAAGTTCTTTGGGAATTTCTTCCGAATTTTTTGTTGCAGTTGTAGCTTGCAACATCAATATACAGCATAGCACAGTAGCTATGCTTCCAGTGCCATTCCTTTTGCCTTTTGGAACTCGCTGCCTAAGCTTCTTGTCCTTGCGTAGCTGCATTGACTCCGTTTTAGATGGCGTTGCAGCTCCAGCTGGTTTAGCGATCTTTTTACTTCCCCATCGCTTGTTTTAACCGTGACTACCCGGACTTTATCATCTTGTCCTTTAGTCGTACTAATGATTCTTCCCATTGGCCATCTTGCAGGGTGAGTGTTCTCATGTTTTATAAGAACCAACTGTCCCTCCTTCAGATTTGGCTTTACCTGGCGCCATTTGGTTCGCTGTTGCAATGACACCAGATACTCCTCTTTCCATTTCTTCCAAAATCACCTCTGATGCGTTGAATAAGCTTCCATCTATCCAAAGAGCTGATTGTCTTACTTTCGTCAAAATGTTCAGGAGCTCCAATTAGAGGTCTTCCCACCAGAAAATGACCCGGCGTTAATATTTCCTCACCATCGTTTTCGCTCCTTACAGTGACTAATGGGCGCGAGTTTAGCACTGCTTCGATTTGACATAGCAGCGATGCAAATTCTTCATATGTAAAGCTGTTTTCACCAATAACTCGTTTAAGGTGATGCTTCACTGATTTTACACCGGCTTCCCATAAACCTTCCATGTGGGGGCTTCCCGGGGGGATAAAGTGCCACTTGATGCCTTCTTTTTCTAGTGAAGGTGCTAACTCATTATTGTTTTTAATGGCAGCTACAAATTCTTTGTCCAATACTCTTGAAGCTCCTACGAAGTTTGTTCCATTATCTGAGTATATGTTCTCACTCTTGCTCGTCTTGCAAAGAACCGTCGAAGAGCCTCCAGGAATTTGTCTGACGAAAGGTCGCTAACAGCTTCCAAATGTATTGCTTTTGTTGCCATACAAACAAATACACAAATGTATCCTTTATACGTTTTTTGACCTCTTCCCATTGAGCAGCGAATCTGGAACGGTCCGGCGTAGTCTATTCCAGTATTTTGAAACGAGTAATCAGCCGTTACTCGATAAACTGGTAAATTTCCCATCAGTTGACTGGACATCTCTTGCTTGTATCGTATGCATACAATACATTCCCTTAAATATTTCTTTAAGGAATTTTGTATGCCAAATATCCAGAACTCCCTCTGAATATAAGTTCTCATAATGTTAATTCCGCCATGCAGAGTTTCTTTATGAGAATCCTTTACAATTAACCAAGTCAAATGTGACTTATCCAGTATAATTGGATGTTTTACATTATACGGTATCATTGCGTTTTGTAGTCGTCCACCAACTCGAAGTACGCCATCACTATCCAAAAACGGATTTAGCGCCTGCAACTTACTCTTTGGGTCTAAAGGTCTTTTGTTTTTGAGTAGTCTGACTTCGTGTCCAAAATCTAGCTGTTGTTATATCTTTACCACAGCAATCTTCGCTAGCTTTAATTCCTCCACCGTAAGATGTGACTGCTGTTGCGATTTTCCTCTCAGCTTTGTTATGAAGCGTAATACATACGCCATTACTCTAAGAAGTTTGTCGATCGATGAATACTTTGATAAAAGATGGTTTTGCAGATATTCGGATTTTATCAATGTGGATACCACAACCATTTCCGATTCCTTTTGAGTGGGCCAGTGTTGTGCATCTATAGATAGCCAATTCGGCCGTCTCCACCAAATTTCACAGATTTTAAAAGCTTGCGGTGATATCCCTCTTGAAGCCACGTCTGCTGGATTTTCTTCCGATTTAACGTAATTCCATTTGACATTGGGAATTAGTTTATTGATATCTTCCACTCTAGTTCTGACGAACTTATCTTTGCTGCGCTTGTTCTGTATCCAGGCAATAGTAATTTGCGAATCACTCCATGCATGCGTTGTAATCTTGTTGCTCCATATAGCCTGCACTTTCGCTAATAACTTTGCTAGTAAATGCGCAGCACATAATTCCAACTTAAGAATTGTTTTCCTGTTTTTTATAGGATTTACTTTGCTTTTTGCTGCTAGCAAGGTAACTCTGCCGCCTACTTTTGTATACACAGCCGCTGCATATGCTTTCTCTGATGCATCGCAGAATCCATGTAGCTAAATAATACCTTTGGAGCATCCAGTCCAGCGTGAAATGCTAATTTCTTCTAAATCTGATAGACCTTTAGCATATTCCATCCACCAGTTTGCTAAGTTGGTTTCCAATTCAACGTCCCAAGACATCGGTAACTTCCACAGTTCCTGAATGAAACATTTGCCTTGAATCGTTACCGGTGCCAACCATCCTAGTGGGTCGAAAATTCTGGACAACTGTGATAACACTTACCGCTTTGTTATGCGTTTAGCATTGGGTTTTCTGCCGAAAACGTAAATGTATCCTTCTTCGGATCCCATTGAAGTCCTAAGGTTTTGATCGATTCATTCTCCTCAATGCAGATTTTCTCCGTAGCACCGTCGTCCTGAATGTCGGCTAAAATGCGTTCGTCATTTGCAACCCATTTTCGCAGATGCATGCCGGCCTTCTCCATCACTTGTCTCAATTTCCTTTGAAGTTCATAGCACTCGTTGACTGTGTCTCCACCAGTTATGAGGTCATCCATATAAAAGTCGTCTCTTATTGTTTCTGCTAAGACGCTATCCTCTTGGCAAAACCGGTCTGCCAGCTCTCGTAGACATCGGACTGCTAAGAAAGGTGCTGCCGAGGTGCCATAAGTTACGGTTGTTAACTTAAACTCACTGATCGGCAATTTTGGATCATCTCTCCATAGGATAAATTGGTATTCTTAGTCTTTCTCAGCAACCTTTATTTGGCGATACATTTTTTCAATGTCAGCTACCATAACATATTGCCACTTGCGCCATTTAATTAGAATATCGAATATATCCTTTTGAACCTTAGGACCAGCTATAATAACGTCATTTAGGCTTAGTCCATTTGTCGTTTTTGCGGATGCGTCAAAAACTACTCGTAGCTTCGTAGTTAAGCTTCCAGGCCTGATGATTGCTTGATGGGGTAAATAGTATTTACCTTGACCCGTTGCCTTTACAGATTCCATATGTCCCATCTTAAGGTATTCTTTCATGAATTCGTTGTATGCAGCCCAGTAGTGGCACTTATAATTTTGTGCTTTGCTGCTCGAGTTATATTTCCGGACACAATCCATCCAAATTTGGTTTTTTGTCCCAAGATTCCATTCACGGTTTTTATTTTTTCCATCATAATCAGGGGAAATAGATCCACACCTATCACCATGTCAATTCTGCTTGGCTCGTTGAATTGTGGATCTGCTAGCCTGTAGCCCTTCCACTCTTTGTTGATATCAATATCAAACTTTTTGCTGGGAAGGGCTCTATGGAGTGTTGGTAAAACCAATGCTTCCGTTGATGCTTTGAAGCTGCTTGGAATTTTTGGTTTGATCGTCAGGTGGACACTATTTTTATACCCGTTACTCGTAGAGTAAAAGGGTATACTAGATTCGTTGAAAAGTATGTAACAGGCAGAAGGAAGCGTTTCCGACCATATAAAGTATATATATTCTTGATCAGGATCAATAGTCGAGTCGATCTGGCCATGTCCGTCTGTCCGTCCGTCTGTCTGTCTGTCCGTCTGTCCGTCTGTCTGTCTGTCCGTCCGTATGAACGCTGAGATCTCAGGAACTACAAAAGCTAGAAAGTTTAGATTGGGCATACAGACTCCAGAGACATAGACGCAGCGCAAGTTTGTCGATTCATGTTGCCACGCCACTCTAACGCCAACCGCCACTGCCCCACTTTGAAAATTTTTATTTTTTCATTTTGTATTGTTTGTATTTCTATCATTTGCAAGTTTGCCACGCCCACTCTAACGCCCACAAACCGCCCAAAGCTGCCACGCCCACACTTTTGAAAAATGTTTAGATATTTTTTCATTTTTGTATTAGTCGTCTAAATTTCTATCGATTTGCCAAAAAACTTTTTGCCACGCCCACTCTAACGCCCACAAACCTGCACTTCTACTAGCTGAGTAACGGGTATCAGATAGTCGGGGAACTCGACTATAGCGTTCTCTCTTGTTTGATAATTGAGTAGTTTGGAAGATACCTTCGACCTCTATAGTACTCCTTACTCTGGGAATCCCTAATATTTGTGCTGCTTCCTCTGAAATCAGCGTCTTCTGGGATCCGCCGTCATTAAGCGCCCTCAACTCGTTGTAACCTCCAGCTTTGTTTTTTACTAAAACAACAGCTGCAGCCAGAAGTGTGTCTTGGCCTTGCTTAAGGCTATTGCTGTTGATACTGCGTTTTATGTCTTCATGAAGAAGGGTGTTGTGTCTTTTGGAGCATCGATTGCATGTAATTTCCTTTCTGCAGTCGATAGCTTTATGCTTTCCAAAGCATCTAAAGCACATGCTGTTCTTTTGAACGAATTCTTTTCTTTTTCGATTGATTGTGCTCTGAATTTGAGACACTTTATCATATCGTGGCCATCCTTAGAGCAAAAGGCACACGATCTAACTTGCACTTTTCTTGTAGCAAGCTGAGCGGTATTTTTGGTAATGGCATTTACTGAGTTGTATTGCTGCTCAATAAATTCTAGTACATCTTGTAAGGACTGTATAGCTCTTGCGTTTTTTACATGCTGTTCATACAGCTGCAAGGCTTCTGGCGAAAATTTCCGCAGCAGAATTTCAGCTAAAATTACGTCAGCAGAGCTTCCTATTTTTCCTTTTTACTTTATGATGAATATGCTCTCGGTCGCAGTATCCGAAAACTTCCCTAAATTTTTCTCATAATGGGGCAGAAAGCACTTCAGTTCCATTAATTTGTTGAAGTGTTGGGAGAATATTTTTCTGCTATTCTCATAGCGTTTGCAGATAAGCTCCCACGCTGCTGCATAGCTAGCCGCTGATCCTGTTATCAAATGGCTAACCACCATTTGAGCTTCTCCTTTTAAGCAGGCTCTTAAATATCCCAGCTTCCTTGTGTTGCTGAGATCCTTTCTGCTGTCTATTAGTTCAGAGAACAGATCGTAAAATGCTGGCCATTCCTTCGCATTTCCATTGAACGTTGGAAGGTCCACTTTTGGGAGTTCTGGCACGTCGTAGTTGGAACTTTTGAACTGTTCCAACTTCCTCTGAAGTACCATTTCTAGTGCGGCAACATCAGATTGCAGAATGTCTGCCTCATCTTGATTAAAGGCAGTTCTGTCATACTTGTTTTCAAGCAGTTTCAGTGTGTCCGTCACGTTGGACCAATGACTTTTCATCATTGCCAGCTGCTTGACTAGTTCAATCTCACTTGAACTATCCAGGGTTTCGTATATTAGGCTTATCTGTTGCTCCACCCTGTCCGCTCTTCTGTCCACCAGTTGAACCAGATTATCAACTGGACTGGAGCTCCGAGCTCATGCGGAATCAGAAATTTTGATCCACTTGGTATATTTATCTCTTCAAGTGTTTCTACCTGTAGTAGTAGTAGTAGTAATTGTGTATAAGCATAGTAGTATAAGTCCCATTGCAATATTAGAATGTAAGAACCTAATAATAAGAGTCGCGAATGTAAACAGTATACACACACTTGCTGAATAAATGAAGAGTCAGTCGTCGCTGAACTGTCACAGATCGCACACTAAAGCTCAGAAGTGGTCGGACCTACCGAAGTGATAATTTCAAAAGAAAAATAAAAATCGGCATTAATGAATTGTAATCCTGGCAATTACACATTAAAAGAACTAAAAGCTCTGTGCGTACAAAACAAACTTAAAAGTAGTGGCACAAAAATCGAATTGATTAAAAGACTTGAAAATATTAAATTTGAGTGGTGCGCGCTTGAAAAAAATAAAACAGCAATGAAAAAAATCAACGCCACAGAACAAACCGGTAAAATAGACAGGGATGAAAACAACGGCAACGGCGAAGAACAAAGTAGCGAAAACGAGATAGCAAGAAGTAGCGACAACGACGGCGACACGATGACGGCAACGGTTGCACATACATACAAAGGAATGCAAGAAACAGAAGGTTCGAGAAAAGTAACGGGATCTTGCGAAATAAATGTTAACAACGAAAATGAGATCGAGCAATGTTCTGAGAGGCAGATGGTGAGCGCCAGCAACAATGAGTCCAACAAATGTTTAGCGATCCCGATGGCCAGCAACAATGATCCCGAGATGCAATGGCTGGCAACAAGGAGCCACAACAATGTTTTGGAAACCAAATGATGCGGAACAATGTAACTATCCAAGACAGCGATATTCAAAGAATGGAAAATGAGTTGAAAATATTGAAGCTGCAAAATGAGATCGACCAGTTAAAAAATAAACAACAACGAAGTAACGAAACAGACTCAAGCATTTCTTTCGAAATTTTAAAGGAGATCGTTAAGGTATACGATGGCGGAAACAATTTCATTGTTTGGATATCTCAACTTTTGAATGTCCAGAAAAATTTCAAGGTCGGCGACGAGATGATGCGTGCGCTGATTCACTACAAAGTTAAGGGCGATGCTGAAATATGGCTGTATTCAAGCACGAGCGCTACTATGGACACAGCGGATAAAATGTTAAGCCACCTGGAGAAAATGTTCGTAATGTCCAAAGAATCAAAGTTGAGTATGCGGCAGAAGCTACAGAACTGCGTCTGGATCAAAGGTGAGGAGTTCTCCAAGTACTACAACGAGAAGTGGCAGCTGGCGGATAACTTAGCACTGGCAGAAGATGAATTTTTGGAATATGTCATTGACGGCATACACGATGTCAATCTACGCAATCTGGCTAAGTCGCGTTCGTTCAAGACCGGATTGGAGCTTCTGGAGGCATTCCGAAACGTTGAGTTGGGCTACGTTCCTAAGCCCAAGTTACCGGAAGACCGTAGAGCAGGAGATTTTCAGAAGCCACGAGGTAATGCAGAGTGCTACAATTGCCACAGTCGGGGCCACCTGGCCAAAGAGTGCCGCAAGCCTAAGAGACAAGATGGGGCTTGTTACGCATGTGGCTTGCAAGGACATGTTGCTAAGGAGTGCAACCAATACAAGAAGTCGAAGGGCGGGGACAACGATTATGTAAGTTATATTGAATTAACATTTTGTACAAAGAATAATATGCTGAACCCTATGTTTATAGAATGTCTCATAGATTCTGGCAGCCCGATAAGTATTATTAAAAACGTTTTATACCAAGTCAAATTAAAATGGAAAAGACTACTTCTTTAAGTTACGTTGGATTAAATTTAAGTAAATTACAAATACATGGAAGCGTAAAATGTTCAGTTAAATTTTCAAATAAAGATACTCCTATGTTATGTCGTGGATGATGAATCTATGGGATATGCTATGTTATTGGGAAGTGATTTTTAGCAAGAGTAAAGGCCAAAATTGTAATTGATAATGAACACGAAAAATATCTGAAATAAAAAAAGATTCGATAGTTGAAGAAAATCAAAATACAAATAAAGAATCTAAAAGTCATTATGAGACAAACGCAGACGAACAAAATAATTTTGAAAAACAACTATTATTAATTGATTACAATGATAATGAAAATGTATATGAGATAGGTTCACAATTAAATTTTAAACAAAGACGCGAATTTATAAATGTTATTGAAGAATATTATATTAAACCAAAAGACCGAGTGAACCGAATATAAAATGTGAAATGAAGCTAAGGTTAGAGGAAGACAAGCCGTTTAGTTTTTCGCCAAGACGCCTGGCATATGTAGAGAAAGAAAAATTACAAGGAATCCTTGATGATTATTTAAAAGATGGTATTATACGACAAAGTGAGTCTGAGTATTGCTCGCCAATTGTACTAGTAAAAAAGAAATTGGGTGGCATTCGGATGTGCATAGATTATAGGAAACTAAATAAGATCACGGCGAAAGTTAGATACCCGATGCCATTAATGATGATTTATTAGATACCCTAGCAAACAAGTTGTGTTCTCGAAGTTAGACCTGAAAATGAATACTTCCATGTTTATAATAAACATGATAAAGTATACATCATTTACCACGCCACTAGGACAGTATGAGTTCACAAGAATGCCTTTTGGGCTGACAAATGCTCCGTCTGTTTTTCAAAGGTTCATCAACAAAGTATTTGACGACATGATTAGGGATAAGAAAGTGATAGTTTATCTCGATGACATAATGATAGCGACAAAGAATATAGAAGATCACCAAGCTATATTAAAAGAAGTATTTGAGCGATTGGTGTGAAAGCAATTGAAAATTTTCCCGTGCCACAAAAAGTTCTTGATGTCCAAAGTTTTTTGGGGATGTGCTAGTATTTTAGAAGATTTATACAGAATTTTTCAACAATAGCAAAGCCACTCCATGATTTGACAAAGAAAGACAAAAAGTTCGAGTTTGGCCTAGCGCAATTAGAAGCATTTGATGAATTAAAAAGCAAGCTTGTACACACTATAAACTAATGCGTACACTTAATGAGTTCAATTCGGGTGTTTGAATCTAACTGACTCGCTACTGCGAGGGCATCGCCTTTTATTCATTCTTACATAGGTTCTTATCATCTAATTATATAATGCAGCGCTTGTAAGACGCTGCAGTCTGCGTTGGTCAATGCAGCTGAGGTTTATCTTAAATCTATATTTGTGACCTATGACCGCGCTAATCACTCCCGCGTGATCATACCTCTTAACACTTCGGCAATAGACCCTGCAATCGTACTTATCTGTAGTTGCCACTTATGTTGTCCCATGCCATGTTTATTGCAGCCCATAAATAGAACATATTTATAGTTTGTCTACTTATCATGTCTAAACACATCTTTAGACAAAGCTGTTAAAACGCCTATTTTAGCATTGTACAGTCCTGAGGATGAAACAGAATTGCACTGCGATGCAAGTTCGATAGGTTTCGGATCAATTCTCTTGCAAAGGAAAGCAGATGGTAAATTACATCCAGTTTTTTACTTCTCAAAAGGACAACGGATACAGAATAAAGGTATCATAGTTTTGAACTGGAAACATGGCAGTAATATATGCATTAAAAAGGTTTAGAGTGTACCTACAAGGAATTGAATTCAAAATAGTGACAGACTGTAATTCCCTCACAATGACGTTGAATAAAAAAGACTTGAACCCAAGAATAGCAAGATGGGCCTTGGAATTACAGAATTATCTGTATAAACTAGAGCATAGATCAGGAACTAGAATGAACACGTTGATGCTCTTAGTAGATGTAATACGATTTTGGTAATAGAGGAAATACGTTCGAGGACAATTTAGTTATATGCCAAAACAGAGACGAGAAGTTGAGAAAGATTAAAGAAATGCTAAGTAAAGAAGAAAGCGAATTATATGAAATGCGAAATGGTGTGATTTACAAAGAGTAAAAGATAAGTTACTGTTCTATGTCCCGGAAGCTATGGAAGAACACGTATTGTATAGATACCACAATGAGTTGGGCCATGTAGGGAAAGACAAAGTTACGGAAATGGTCGGTAAAAGTTTTCGGTTTCCAAATGTTAGAAGTAAAGCAGATGAACATGTTAAGAACTGCCTAAATGTATAGCTTTTCAAGGAAGAAATGGTAAGCAAGAAGGAACTGTTAATATTGTACCAAAGGGAAACACACCATTCGAAGTCATACATATAGATCACTATGGTCCGGTAAATCAAAAGAATTCTACGAAAAAACATGTATTAGTAATTGTTGATGGATGCACAAAGTTTGTGAGATTGTATCCAGCGAAATCAACAAACTCAAAGGAAGCAATGGAAGCTTTAGGTGATTATTTTAGAGCGTATAGCAGACCAACGACCGTTGTTTCAGACAGAGGGACATGTTTTACATCAGATATGTTCGAAGAATTTTTGGAATCAAGAAACATTAAGCACGTCAAAATTGCAACAGGCTCACCACAAGCAAATGGACAAGTTGAGAGAATAAATAGAGACCTAGGACCCATGATTAGTAAGCTCGTAGATGTAGAAAGAACGCACAGTGGCACAAAGTTTTGGAAGATGTAGAGTATGCAATGAATATACAAAGCACAGAAGCATAAATGAGCACCCAAGTATACTGCTGTTTGGAGTGAATCAAAAGGAAAATGCTAGATTGTTTAAAAGAAAATGTATTGGAGTCAATGCTAAAAAGAAAAGAAATTATTTAGAGAAAATTAGACAAAATGCAGAAGTTTCGCAGGAAAAAGTACAGAACTATAACAAGAAATATGCTGACGCTAAACGACTAGAAGCAAATAAATACAAATTAGGAGACTACGTTGTGGTCAAGAATTTTGATTCAACAGTTGGAGCGCCTAGGAAATTAATAACCAAATATAAAGGCCCCTATGAAATCGCCAAAGTACTAGACAATGATAGGTATTGTATCAAAGATGTGGAAGGTTTTCAGTTGACACAAAACCATACGATGGAATATGGGTGGCTCATAATATTAAACCATGGCTTCAGAAAGAATTCGGTATCAAATAATAAAAATATAGAAAAGAAAAATGATAAAGAAAAACAAATGTCTAAGGTAAATGTAATAAGAAACCAAACCAAATGTAACAAACACTGAAATAAGTAACGAAAATGTAATGATTACAAGAAGTAGAGCGGCGAGGACCAGGAGATCCTAATTATCAGGATGGCCGAGCTGTAGTAGTAGTAGTAGTAATTGTGTATAAGCATAGTAGTATAAGTCCCATTGCAATATTAGAATGTAAGAACCTAATTATAAGAGTCGCGAATGTAAACAGTATACACACCTGCTGAATAATGAAGAGTCAGTCGTCGCTGAACTGTCACAGATCGCACACTAATACCTTTAATTGCGACTCCTTGTAGGCCTTGACAGCATCCATAGTTTTAATAAATATTTTATCATTAAAATATTGATGATCGCCAACTCCAATTTTACCAGCGCATTGTTGTTAGTAGTAAATTGGTCTACCAATGCTTCTATTGCTGGTATAGATGCCTTGTCCTTGATGGCTTGCAGTATTTTATTCTGAAGCACTCCTTGGTCTTGCATCAATTTCACAGATCTTTCCGACAACATCTTGGGAAAACAATCACTGTGACTTTTGCTTTCTGCTTGTATTCTTTGGCGTGATCCGTTGGAGGATTTTTTTATTGGTCGCCCAGTTGACCTAGCTGTGCCTCGACTCACAGCTGATTGATCAGCCAGGAAAAGCAAGAAACAATGTTTCACCTTATAGTCCTAGGACTTTAAGGCGTGGTCTTTTATTCTGTGTTTCTTACCACTGGTGGGGGAAACAACAGAATCACTCGAATAACCTTGCTCTTTTACTTTGAAGTGCTTGTTTTTTCTTCTGTGTTTCTTACCACTGGTGGGGGAAACCAACAGAATTTTTCGAAGGACCTTGCTCTTTTTACTTTGAAGCGCTGGTTTTTTCTTCTGTGTTTCTTACCACTCGTGGGGGAAAACAACAGAATTTCTCGAAGGACAAAATGTTCACACTATAAACTTATGGGTACACTTAATGAGTTCAATTCGGGTGTTTGAATCTAACTGACTCGCTACTGCGAGGGCATCGCCTTTTATTCATTTGTACATAGGTTCTTATCATCTAATTATATAATGCAGCGCTGTAAGACGCTGCAGTCTGCGTTGATCAATGCAGATGAGATTTATCTTAAATCTATGTTTGTGGCCTATGACCGCGCTAATCACCTCCCGCGTGAACATATCTCTTGACACTTCGACATAGACCACTGCAATCGTACATATCTGTAGTTGCCACTTATGTTGTCCCGTGCCATGTTTATTGCAGCCCATAAATAGAACATATTTATAGTTTGTCTACTTATCATGTGTAAACACATCTTTAGACAGTACAATAGAATTGAACATGAAATAAGCCAAAGCATTAAAGCTTGCTCAAACTAAAATGTTAGAAGTTCACAATGAAAATAGAAATATCAAAAATTACCATGTCGGTCACATTGTTACGACAAAAACACGGGGAACAAAATAAACTCAAACCAAGATATAAAAACAAGTAGTTAAAGAGGTAAAACCGAATAAAATTATAATTAACAACAGGAATAGGATTATTGATAAAGATAACATTAAGTTTTAAATATATTTACCAACAAGATACCATTTTATTAAAATATTGGTTTTAATTTTTTACAATTTCCAGTAAAATGACTTTATTACTGATCATTCCATACCTTATCACTTTCTCAAGATGCGAAATCATTGATTATTCAAACCATGAGTTTTTTCTGTTCAAGGTCAAAAAGGATGTTCTTACTTACGAATCCTATAACGAATTATTTCACGTAACCAATTTAAGCTTTTATAAAGAATAATAAATGTAGAATCTCAAAACATAAAAAGAGACCCTAATAGAATATCACGATGGGAAATCAAATACGACTTAGAAGTTATCGAACTACTTTTATCTCAGTTAACACCATCAAAAGGGGAATTAATGAATTAGACACCATGTGGAAATTGATAGCTGGAACTCCGGATCATGATGACTTCATGAATATTCAAGATAAAATCAATGACTTAATAGTTAATAATAATAAACAATCTATTATCAACTCCAAAATGTTCAAAGAATAGAATCTCTTTCTGATGACTTTAAACATGTGTTTATCGATCAAGATCTGCCATTAAGAAACATCGTTTAAGACTGTTAAATTTGACCTGCTAAATTTAATCGATACTATTACATTGGCAAAATTGATGTCTTCAATACAAAAATGTTAAACACGGAAGACATAAAAGAAATATTAAGTCACGGACAAAGACCGGTTATCATCACCGATTAATGAATATTTCTGTGTTCAAATTGGAATTCATAAAGACCTACTTATTATTTATATAAAATACCCTATAATCTCTAACAGATGTGACATATACTATGCCAGAGCCATTTCCAAATCAGATGGAAACTAGCAATAAGCAATCAAGTCGCAAATGCGATAATACATATTATGAAATGTCTACATTTAAGATCGAACTTTTTAACAACTACTGTATCATTAGTAAAGTAAAACCTGTTTCACAAAATTAATATTAAAAAATTTAAAAATAGATATCATTCAAGAAGGTGCCATTTTTATAAATGGTAACAATATTGTTAACAACTCCCAGTTAAACGGAAATTTCCTTATAACATTTAGCGGTACAACCACCATTAATAACATTTCATATACAAATATTGAAAACAAAATTATTGAATATAAGCTGCAAACAATTTCACAAATTAAGAAATTTCCGATTACATTTTGTCAAATAATTCTGAACTCTCTTAGATAATATTAAAATTTTAATCCATTCATTAAAGTTAATAATACCAAGATATCACTTTCCTTTATATTTTATTATTTAATCATTATATATTTAATTTTTTAATTATTTTTAAATATATTCACATTATATAAATTTGTAACCAAAAACATCGGCCAGATATAGAAGAATCTTTTAATCAAGAAGAATTTTTAACAGAATTAAGGATCACCTAAATGAAACTCGAAATGAATCGGGACGCTCCATTTTAGAAGGGGAAGAGTTATCAAACCCATGATTCAGGGGCCCTTGCCCAAATTATAAATAATTTTTCGAAATCCAATCTGACGATTGACTTTCCTTTGTTCTCAAAGTCGCACTTCGCCGGCCTGTTAATGTTTATATAAACCAATCCAAATCTTCCCTCCAAGTCATGAGAACCAAGCCGTTGCCGGTCCACAGCTTGGCCACTTAGATAAACAAACTAACGTAACGTAAACACAGCTTCCTCTTGGTGACCAAGAACTTATTGCGCTTCAATCTGCAATCTGCATTGGTCAACAAATTTGAATTTCACAATGCGGTGAAGCAATTTCATCACCAAGCTTTTAATCTAAACACAAATCAAAGTTAAAGAAGTTTTTAGAAAGCTCCTGGCCGAGGTTTGGAGGAAAAGAATCATTCTTAAGCGGTCAGTCTGATTCGGGACGATGTAAAGAAAGGTTGAAAATAAGAAAAGTGTCTTGTAATTGAGAATTAAGTTTAAAAGGTTCACTTCAATAAATTATATTAAATAAAAAATTATTTTTTTTTAAATAATTATACTTCAATAAATTTAATTTGCACGAAGTGGCCGGATTATACACAAAGGGCAGTACAAGAAAGTTTTGTGCGACTCAAATGTAGTCTTGAGGTGGGATCAAAGAAATAAAGACGTAAAGAGCATTTCTCCAAACCTATATACCTGTTAATGCATGCAGACTCCAATGACATAACTGGTATCAGATAGTCGGGGAACTCGACTAAAGCGTTCTTTCTTGTTTTTATTCGTAGCGTTGTCCTTAGTCATCTGCTGGACATTAGTTCCACTCAATATAACATAAACATTTCACTGGCGCAGAGTCGGTAAGATACAAGAAGTATTCGAATTCTTTTTTCGAAGTGGAAAATAAATTAAATATTATAATCCAGTTCTCATACAAATTTCCCAACGCGAACACCCTTCAACTTGGTTTATATTCCAATTCGCTGTCCAAAACAAAAGTGGAAGCGGTTTAAATTAACAAATAATATTTTATAATTAGTTATCTTGAATAATTCCCAACACAAATACAAGAAAACTCGTTTGACTTGGATTATAATTATAATACGGCCGTCTAACTCAAAAAGTGGGGAAGTAAAACTAGAAAACTAAAATAAAACATTAAGTCTAACGGCAACTAGCAATTAAACCAAGATTTTCCACGAAGAATAAATAAAACAAACTTGTAACGGGTGTTTTTTTTAGAGGTATAGAACTTTAAGTTGGCATTACTGTTCAAGATGGCGACCGATTTAACAGCTGTCAAGTGATTTATTCTCAGTTTGGTTTGGCAATTCGTCATGCGTGCTTACAAAATCCAACTCGTGCAAGAATTGAAACCAAACGATCATCAAGCAAGGCGTAAATTCGTCGAATGGGCCCAAAACGAGATTGCTGTTGTTCCCGATTTTTCATAAGCCTCCAAGATCTTGTGATTTAACACCGCTAGACTACTTTTTGTGGGGCTATGTAAAGTCATTGGTCTATGCGGATAAGCCACAAACGCTAAACCATTTGGAAGACAACATTCGCCGTGTTATTGCCGATATACGGCCAAATATTGGAAAAAGTCATTGCAAATTGGACGTCCAGATTGGACTACATCCGAGCCAGCCGTGGCGGTCATATGCCAGAAATCATATTTAAAATGTAATGCCACAAGATTATCTTTCATGTCAATAAATTCATGTCAATCGAATAATCCATCGTTGTTTTATTGCAATTTAAAGTTCTATACCTCTAAAAAAACACCCTATATACCTAATTAAGTGAAATTAAAATAAAACAACACTTTAAAAAGATATTTACTAAAACCATAAAATTAAAAATATACAATGTTAATGGCACAGCCAATTATTGCCTGAACGATAACTACCTTGCCGAAGCCTGTCGGCAGCTAAAAGACTTTCACTCTACCAAACTAACGATGTGCGACAACAGATAATTCTACTTTGAGCCATCGAAAGGAACTTGGTCGGACACGTAACAAGATCTTTGGGACTTCCGAACGTCGAAGATTGGCCTACCCTCAAAGCGAGACTAATCACAGAATTCAAACAACAAACACCGAAATACAAGCTACTGGAGAACTTCAGGAAGACACCTTATAAAGGAAATCTGAGAGCATTCTGAGAAGAGGCGAAAAGACGACGTCAAATCTTGATTTCGAAATTACACCTGGAAGGTAACCAACCAAAATTTCTTATTTATCTTCAAGCAATTAAAAAATTAAAATACTGATTAAAAGCTTCCAACACAATTATTTACTATTTCATCTGTAATATCATCATGACTATTGCACAAGGTGAGAGAATTTATAAAGAACATATTTATTTTGAATCAAATAAAATTCCGGAAATACGTAATAAAAACTGAAATCCTAATCTGAATCCAAAACACACAGATTCAATACAAATACACAAACTCACTATCGACCAAGTTATTCACAATATTCTTAATCCTTCCAACCTAATTAAAAAAAAAAAAATGCAACCATTTAGACCTACCTATACACTGCAGATGCCTAGCAACCAACCTATGCGGCACACGCAAAATAATTGCAAATTATTAAATACATAGAAGACTTGGACTCCTGACCATAATGGGTATCAATTAGACTATTTAGATAAACAAACATATTTTGAAGATGAGAATAAATTATAATCAAGAAAATGAATGCATTAAAAATATAATTAAGCATAAGAATCAAATTTGTAATTTTATACCAACTCCCCTCAAGGGACGTTATCCAATAAGTTGAACCAAATATAATACTTACATGGAGTCTAACTGAAACTACAATCTCACAAAATTGTCAAGAACTAATTGGGGATATAAAAATAAATGGAAGCAAAATTATTAGAATAAAACAATGTAAAGTTTAGTTTAGAAACGATATATTAAGCGATAATTCTTTATGTTCCGAATTTAACACCATTGTATTTACGATTAAGGGAACTAGGAGAAAAATGAAAGAAAATGATGACGTTTTAAAATAATTTTCATAAAATAATTCCACATTTTATATAACAATTATAATTGTAATTATTGTTATCATTTTTCTTGACCTATTATAAATTTGTACACTAAATCCAGTAACCTCCCTATATATAAATAATAGAAACCAAATTAAGAACCACAAGAAAAAATAATCAGAATCACAACAAGAAATAGAACCGACACAAAACCAGTTACCTGCATAGCATAGGGAACCATTTAAAGAGAAGGGAAGTGACATATTCACATGTCTAGTAGTGTTCGAAAATATAATCCACATCCTGAGCAAGCGATGTCGCTCTCCCTAAGCGGCACTCAAAATCTTCAATTATTGTATATGATCAATATGCCAAGCGGGCGATTTCGCTCCCGAAATAATGTAAACAGAAGGGCTTAGGCTGAGATCGAAGAAATAAAGACGTAAAAACTATTTCTCCGCGTTTTTTTATTCTTAGCCTTGTTCTTAGTTAACTGATGGGACATTAGTTCAACTCAATAAAATATAAATATTTTAATATATACATATATATACGAATTCAGACCGAGAGTTTAATAAAAAAAAGAACACGTTTGGTTATTTATGTATTATTAAAGGTTTTTTAATAATTCCAATAAAGGAAGAACTAGAGCCTTTGAATTATCACTAGGTTGGATAATGGACTTCGAAGTTGAAGTGGGCTTAGCAAAGCTATCGCACTTGATAGCGTACTCAGTACTCAGCGTAAATAACAGCTAAGCTTAATCGAAGGGCTCTCGATCTTTGATTACATTTTGTACATAGACATTAATGTGTGTGTGTGAGTTGTTACAGTAGTGAGTGTGGTTGGGGAGTTGTGGGTGTAGAATGGATATTTTATCCTTAAGACAAAAGCCTGTCCTCAGGCGTTTAGATTTGGGTACAATACAGGGGTATCGGGGGGTACAATATTGTTTGTTTCAGGACGTATAATATTTTCGTTATTTAGGGTTTGTTTTTGAATTTTACAATTAACTTTTGGGATATAGTGTTATATTTATCGATAAGGTACAATAATGCAATTAGAACAATTATGATTACTGTTGTAAATGTTATTATATGTGTTGTTCTATTATTTCTTTTATCTGAGTCTAACATTGTGTTGGAAATTAATATCTCTTCTAATTGAACAGAACAAATAAATGCTTTTATTATGTTAATGCCTTCTATTATAGTTTTACTATTGATACAATTTTGGTTTAGGATAGTCTTGGGAAGGTTCCAAGTTGTAATTATATTAGGCTCTACATATTTTATTTCCAAATCAGAATATGTTTTATGTTTGAATATGTTTGGTTCGTGCTAGATCGACGACGTGTGAAGACGTGTTTTTATCGAGCTCCGCACAAAATCGGTTGTTTTGATTGAAGTGAACGACTAATAAAATAAACTAAATAAATAATCCGAAAGCGAAAGAGACGCTCTACGCAATGCAAGATCGCTTAAATAGATATAGTGATTCGTTATCTTAAATAACAAAACTATGAGTCAGAACTACACTCGCGCTCAGCGTCAGCGTGAGGAGGACGAACGCCGGCTCTCAATTCAACGCAACCGATAACCCCCAACGCAGACATCGAGCGGTCAATAACCCATAGCCCAAGAAACCTTCTTCTACCAACAAATCAAGAAAGTGCGCGCTCTTGCTCTCCCGCTCTTTTAGCTCCGCCACAAGCCCCGCTACCTCCAACAACAACAGCTGGAGCTTCACCGACAGCCCGCTCTATTTCGTCGTCCGCTGCACCCGCTCACGCTCTGACTGAGTCAGCGAAAGTAAAACCGCAAACAACAAACGGTACTGCTGCACTACCAGCAAAACAAAACAAAAGCGTAAACAAAAAAGCTGGGTTGACCTGGCAGACTGGAATGGACCGCTACATTACAATAAAGCGAAAGCTCAGCCTGGAAAATTCAGATTTGAAAGACAAGCCGAAAATACACGCGATAACTCTACCCTGATCAACAATGCAGCCCCCGCAAATACAAACAGATTTGCCTTGCTGCCAGATACCGCTGAGGACGGGCCGCTGGGATCCGTTGATATCGAACCGAAGAAAACAAAGCCTCCGCCAATATATATCCGCGAGAAGAGCACAAGCGGTTTTGTAAATGCTTTGATTGGCCTTATTGGAAAAGATAGCTTTCATATAATTCCCCTCGTAAGAGGTACTATCAATGAAATCAAACTTTAAACGAAAACGGAGGACAACTACAGAAAAGTCACAAAAAGCCTTACCGCACAAAAAATAGGCTTTTACACCTACCAGCTTAAAAGCAGCCTGCAAGTAGTACTGAAGGCATTGAGTCTGATGTTAAGCCCGAAGAGATAAGTGAGGCGCTAAAGGAAAAGGGATTTTTCGCCAAAAGCGTGTTCAATATCAAAAGGAACAGGCAGCCCCAATCACTCTTCAAGATTGAGCTTGAAGCAGAAAACAAGCCTCCTAAAAAAACGAGGTTCATCCAATTTACAAACTCCAGCTTCTTCTGCACCGTAGGATCACAGTAGATGAGCCGCATAAACGTAACGCTCCTGTACAATGTACAAACTGCCAAGAGTATGGCCACACGAGGTCGTATTGCACACTTCGCCCGGTGTGCGTAGCCTCTGGAGGTCTTCATGACTCCACACACTGCCAAACTAATAAAGAAAATGCAAACGAGAAAAAATGCAATAGCTGTGGGTGTTCCCGCCATAATTTAAATTCAACCGCCAACTAGGAGAACAAGGCGTAACCCTGAAACCTTTGGTAAAAGTGTTACCCATGATCTGCGGTTATTGGATAGGGCACTTGTACGACACTTGAGGAAACACTGGCGAAGGAGAAAAAACAAAGTTTTTTAAAGCTGCTCGCTTTACTTAAATAAATTAAATAAAAATAAAGTGACTGCTACAAATGGTTGTTTATTATTGCTCTCCCTAGGCCCAAATCAATTAGTGCCTCAACAGTGGGGGTAATCACACAGCAAACTAGAGGCTGTCCAATCTACAAAGAGCTGAAAAGCCGTTTTCACAAAAGAATGAAAACGGCGCTGGCACACCAAGGAACAGCTACGCTGAGACCATCAGAAACAAATTCTGAAGTACTTTTTTCGAAAGCAACAAGTTTCGCTCCCTGGTCTATACCCAGCACTAACAAGATAACCTGCGCAAACTGGAGCTAGCTCAATTCCTACATGAGAAGCATATCGACGTAATGTTTCTTTCGGAAACTCATCTCACCAGCAAATACAGTTTTCAAATAAAAGACCATTTCTATTGTACAAATCATCCCGACGGAAAAGCACACGGCGGCACCGCCATACTCATAAGGAACCGTATGAAGCACCACTTTTACAAAGAATTTGCGGAAAATCATGTTCAGCTCAATTCCTGGATTTCTTCCAAGCACTAGGGCCACACTTCATTGCAGGAATCGACTACAACGCTAAACATACTCACTACAACGCTAAGCTTAATCGAAGGGCTCTCGATCTTTGATTACATTTTGTACATAGACATTAATGTGTGTGTGTGAGTTGTTACAGTAGTGAGTGTGGTTGGGGAGTTGTGGGTGTAGAATGGATATTTTATCCTTAAGACAAAAGCCTGTCCTCAGGCGTTTAGATTTGGGTACAATACAGGGGTATCGGGGGGTACAATATTGTTTGTTTCAGGACGTATAATATTTTCGTTATTTAGGGTTTGTTTTTGAATTTTACAATTAACTTTTGGGATATAGTGTTATATTTATCGATAAGGTACAATAATGCAATTAGAACAATTATGATTACTGTTGTAAATGTTATTATATGTGTTGTTCTATTATTTCTTTTATCTGAGTCTAACATTGTGTTGGAAATTAATATCTCTTCTAATTGAACAGAACAAATAAATGCTTTTATTATGTTAATGCCTTCTATTATAGTTTTACTATTGATACAATTTTGGTTTAGGATAGTCTTGGGAAGGTTCCAAGTTGTAATTATATTAGGCTCTACATATTTTATTTCCAAATCAGAATATGTTTTATGTTTGAATATGTTTGGTTCGTGCTAGATCGACGACGTGTGAAGACGTGTTTTTATCGAGCTCCGCACAAAATCGGTTGTTTTGATTGAAGTGAACGACTAATAAAATAAACTAAATAAATAATCCGAAAGCGAAAGAGACGCTCTACGCAATGCAAGATCGCTTAAATAGATATAGTGATTCGTTATCTTAAATAACAAAACTATGAGTCAGAACTACACTCGCGCTCAGCGTCAGCGTGAGGAGGACGAACGCCGGCTCTCAATTCAACGCAACCGATAACCCCCAACGCAGACATCGAGCGGTCAATAACCCATAGCCCAAGAAACCTTCTTCTACCAACAAATCAAGAAAGTGCGCGCTCTTGCTCTCCCGCTCTTTTAGCTCCGCCACAAGCCCCGCTACCTCCAACAACAACAGCTGGAGCTTCACCGACAGCCCGCTCTATTTCGTCGTCCGCTGCACCCGCTCACGCTCTGACTGAGTCAGCGAAAGTAAAACCGCAAACAACAAACGGTACTGCTGCACTACCAGCAAAACAAAACAAAAGCGTAAACAAAAAAGCTGGGTTGACCTGGCAGACTGGAATGGACCGCTACATTACAATAAAGCGAAAGCTCAGCCTGGAAAATTCAGATTTGAAAGACAAGCCGAAAAATACACGCGATAACTCTACCCTGATCAACAATGCAGCCCCCGCAAATACAAACAGATTTGCCTTGCTGCCAGATACCGCTGAGGACGGGCCGCTGGGATCCGTTGATATCGAACCGAAGAAAACAAAGCCTCCGCCAATATATATCCGCGAGAAGAGCACAAGCGGTTTTGTAAATGCTTTGATTGGCCTTATTGGAAAAGATAGCTTTCATATAATTCCCTCGTAAGAGGTACTATCAATGAAATCAAACTTTAAACGAAAACGGAGGACAACTACAGAAAAGTCACAAAAAGCCTTACCGCACAAAAAATAGGCTTTTACACCTACCAGCTTAAAAGCAGCCTGCAAGTAGTACTGAAGGGCATTGAGTCTGATGTTAAGCCCGAAGAGATAAGTGAGGCGCTAAAGGAAAAGGGATTTTTCGCCAAAAGCGTGTTCAATATCAAAAGGAACAGGCAGCCCCAATCACTCTTCAAGATTGAGCTTGAAGCAGAAAACAAGCCTCCTAAAAAAACGAGGTTCATCCAATTTACAAACTCCAGCTTCTTCTGCACCGTAGGATCACAGTAGATGAGCCGCATAAACGTAACGCTCCTGTACAATGTACAAACTGCCAAGAGTATGGCCACACGAGGTCGTATTGCACACTTCGCCCGGTGTGCGTAGCCTCTGGAGGTCTTCATGACTCCACACACTGCCAAACTAATAAAGAAAATGCAAACGAGAAAAAATGCAATAGCTGTGGGTGTTACCGCCATAATTTAAATTCAACCGCCAACTAGGAGAACAAGGCGTAACCCTGAAAACCTTTGGTAAAAGTGTTACCCATGATCTGCGGTTATTGGATAGGGCACTTGTACGACACTTGAGGAAACACTGGCGAAGGAGAAAAAACAAAGTTTTTTAAAGCTGCTCGCTTTACTTAAATAAATTAAATAAAAATAAAGTGACTGCTACAAATGGTTGTTTATTATTGCTCTCCCTAGGCCCAAATCAATTAGTGCCTCAACAGTGGGGGTAATCACACAGCAAACTAGAGGCTGTCCAATCTACAAAGAGCTGAAAAGCCGTTTTCACAAAAGAATGAAAACGGCGCTGGCACACCAAGGAACAGCTACGCTGAGACCATCAGAAACAAATTCTGAAGTACTTTTTCGAAAGCAACAAGTTTCGCTCCCTGGTCTATACCCAGCACTAACAAGATAACCTGCGCAAACTGGAGCTAGCTCAATTCCTACATGAGAAGCATATCGACGTAATGTTTCTTTCGGAAACTCATCTCACCAGCAAATACAGTTTTCAAATAAAAGACCATTTCTATTGTACAAATCATCCCGACGGAAAAGCACACGGCGGCACCGCCATACTCATAAGGAACCGTATGAAGCACCACTTTTACAAAGAATTTGCGGAAAATCATGTTCAGCTCAATTCCTGGATTTCTTCCAAGCACTAGGGCCACACTTCATTGCAGGAATCGACTACAACGCTAAACATACTCACTGGGGATCGCGACTTGGGAACACAAAAGGAAAACAGCTTTATAAGACTATAACAAAAGCCACTAATAAACTTGACCACTTGAACTTGACTTGGGAGTCCAACATACTTCGCAGTTACGAAAAATATTCCCCGCAGTTTGGTTAAAGCTGAATGTCTGCCGGATTTGTCATCTGATCACTCGCCTGTACCAATTCACCTCCGCCGATACGCAGAAAACGTGAAACCACCATACAGATTGACTTCTCACAAAACAAACTGGCTCAGGTATAAAAAATATATAAGTTCACACATTGAGCTAAGCCCAAGACTCAATACTGAATCTGATATAGAGAGCTGCACGTGTGCATTGCAATCCATCCTTACTGCAGCAGCACTTACTGCAACACCCAAAATTAAAAATACTACAATAAAGACTACTACAAAAAAGACCAACGCACAAATCGAGCAACTCGTCTACGTAAAACGACGCTTACGCAGAGAATGGCAATCTTTTAGATCTCCAATTGCAAAACAAAAGCTAAAAGTAGCCAAACGAAAACTGGCCAACGCTCTGAAACAAGAAGAGGAAGACGATCAGCGCCGATACATAGAGCAACTCACACCAACAGACACGAAACATAAGTCACAGTGGAGAGCCCACTCAACTCTTCGCCCACCGACTGCAAACGTTTTGCCGATAAGGAATTCCGCAGGCGGCTGGGCCCGTTGTGATGCAGACAGAGCCACCACATTTGCCTCACACCTACAAAATGTATTCTCACCCGTAAACTGCCATCATTAACACAACCCAACTGTATTTCGTCCAAAAGAAGTCATTAAAATAATCAAATACAATCTCAGCCCGAAAAAATCCTCCGTCTGTGACCTTATAACACCGGAAATGATCATCGAGCTGCCACACTCTGCAGTTCGCTACATAACCCAGTTCTTTAATGTCATCACCAAACGTTATTACTTTCCACAACGATGGAAGAGATCGATTATCATAATGATTTCAAAGCCTGGTAAGAACCACACAGTTCCTTTATCTTACAGACCAATAAGTCTACTCTCCTGTATTTCGAAACTATTCGAAAAATGCCTGCTGATCCGACTTAATCTGAGAACCAACAACATAATCCCAGCCCATCAATTTGGATTTCGGGAAAGCCACGGAACCATTGAACAGGTGAAAAGTATAACACCGGAAATAAGAACTGCATTCGGAAATCGCGAATACTGTACAGCAGTATTTTTAGACCTATCCCAAGCATCACAGAAGACTCACATGGCGCAGGCACATTGAAGCCAAAAAAAATCAACTGAAACTTAAAGCCATCAACTTACACTGGGTCATCAACTCTGGTTCTCCGCTCAGCCTAGATCACAAAGTCTTTCTGTACAATTCTGTATTGAAACCTATGTAAACCTATGGCTCACAGTTATGGGGCAATGCCAGCAACAGCAATGTTGACATCATACAGCGAGCACAATTAAAGATTCTAAAAACCATCACCGGGGCACCGTGGTACGTTCGGAATTAAAACATCCAAAGAGACTTAAATATCCCACCAGTTATCAATGCAATTACGGAACTTAAGGAAAAATAGCATAGCAAGCTTTACTCGCACTCCAACCACCTAGCGAGAGGTTTAACTCAGCTCAGCAGCCGTTCCCGTCTCCGGCGAAAAGACCTACCAACCCAGCGAAGAAATTTTTAGAACCGTTTAATCATAGAACAGTTGGAAAAATAATACAACTGTTCAGGAAAAAATACTTGTTATAGTTAAGATTTTTAAACTTATTGTTAGTTCTTATACAAGAAGATTCCATAAATAAAAGCAAAGTAATAAAAAAAAAAAAAAAAAAAAAAAAGTGTGGGCGTGACAGTTTTGGGTGGATTGTGGGCGAAGAGTGGGCGAAAAGCTATTCTCAAAATATATAGAAATTTACAAGTCTAATAGAAAAATATCAAAACATTCCACGTTCATACGGAGAGACGGACATGTCCAGATCGACTCGGCTATTGATCCTGGTCAAGAATATATATTCTTTATATGGTCGGAAACGCTTCCTTCTGCCTGTTACAACAAATCAAATCTAGTACACCTATTTACTCTTCGAGTAACAGGTATAAAAAACAAATAGGATATTCATTGTACTTACTGGAGGATCTAAATTATTCTAATTAATTCTTAATTTATTCAATCTCCTGCGGATTAGAGTTAGAATTAGTATAAGTAACTTATGACATTAACGCAATTACTTTTTTACTGCACTTTGACCATTTAAGTAAATAAATTATATAGCATTATTTACAAGGAACACGAAATAAAATCGAAATCGTAAAAATCTTACGAATTCGATTACCGGAGCATGCCTGTATCTACATTGTGTTGGGACCTGGTTTTAGCATACCAGGTTTTTTTTATACCCGTTACTCGTAGAGTAAAAGGGTATACTAGATTCGTTGAAAAGTATGTAACAGGCAGAAGGAAGCGTTTCCGACCATATAAAGTATATATATTTTTGATCAGGATCAACAACAGAATCGATTTGGCCATGCCTGTCTGTCCGTCCATTTGTCCGTCTGTCTGTCCGTATGAACGTCGAGATCTCAGGAACTACAAAAGCTAGAAAGTTGAGATTAGGCATACAGACTCCAGGGACATAGTCTTGTAAATTTCTATCGATTTGTCAAAAAACTTTTTGCCACGCCCACTCTAACGCCCACAAACCGGCAGAAACTGTCAGTGTTGAAGACTCTCCTTCGCAGAAGACTCTCCTTCTATGTGACTGTGAGGGTTTCTGTAGTTTTTTATATAAACCGGTTCATTGTCTTTCAATCTCAATTTTTGTTTATAAAAATTATTTGTTGTAATTGATTCGGTTTCAAGTCCGAATATATCACTATATTGTATGCATAATTTTTCAAGTGTGCTTTTTAAAAGAGGCGGAAAATTTTGTTTTAGCTTTTGCAATACATTTTCCGTTTTTTCTATGTTATCGGACTTAATGACGTTGTAATTTTCTAGGAGTGTTTGACTCCTTGGGCTATGCCTTGAATATTTATCTGTTGATTATTATCAACGTTCGTGGATTCTATAACATTTTCTTTTAAAAGTGAAATGTCTGCTCCAGTGTCTATTAGGAATGTCAATTTTTTGTTTGTGTTAGCATTTGAAAAATTTGCATATATGTTTAGATTGAGATGGATCAAACAAACTAGTTTTGTGTATCTAAAGGTGCCTGTTGGTTTTCCGAGGAACCTTGCTATTTCCGTTGTTATTATTTCTTCCACGATTGGAATTGTTATTGATATGTATTGTAATTTCTAAAAAATATTGCATCATCTATTCCTACAAGAATTCCCTGAAAACCGCCTTTATTACGCAACATATATATTCACATTGCATCATCTTTTTACATGTATACACAAATACTAACATAACAGAGACATGTACAAAAGGAGCCGAACATAGCCAAATAAAGTCACTCGCATAATTACCATCACAACAATCACACAATGACAAACAATCAAATCAATTTTGAAGCATTGTTGGCTCAACAGCAACAATTCACGGAACAGTTAATGCGGTCACAACAAACACGGATGGAATCTTTCATCACACAAAGAGTTGGCGTAAGCAACGAAGACAGATCGGGAGAACAATCAGTTTGTCCGCCGTTTCTAAATTTGAACAAGGACCTACAAAGTTGGGAAACATATCTCCAACAATTAACTCAGCACTTCGCCGCGTACTCAGTGCAATCCGCGGATAAGAAAAAAACGTATTTTTTATCGTGGGTAGGCACATACGCGTTTGAACTTGTTAAAAATCTGTTCGGTAGCGAAAATTTGGACCAGCAGACATATACGCAAATAACGGATAAATTAACAGAGCACTTTAAACAGAAACGCCATATAGTTGCTGCTCGATATAAATTTTTCAAACGTCAAATGCGGGACTCGCAAACACATAAGGAATGGGTCGCCGATTTACGTGGAATCGGTCGTGAGTGTCAATTTGCATACTCCATTCGACGCAATTCGCACAGCCGCTTTGCAGAAACTACAGCCGTCACTCGAGGACGTTCTCTCTATTGCCAAAACATATGAGGCAACAACAAAAACAGTTATAAAGGCAAAACCAAAGCAAAGCCACAGAATTAGTTCAACCAATTTACAACGTGTCGAGCCTTGTGAAATTTGAAGGAAACAAAAAGGTGATTGATGTGGAATTTTTTAATACGAGCATTTCTTTTCAAATGGATTCTGGTGCAACAGTGTCAGTTATAAATTCAAAAACATATGAACTGCTTAACCGTCCGAAACTTAAAAGGTGTGACCGAATTTTGCATGCATTTGGCCAAAATGAAATCCCTCTGTTGGGTGAACTGCACACTGTAGCAAAGTGTGGAAACAAATTTGCAAATGTAGTGATCATTGTCGCAAACGTAGAAAACTCAAACAATCTATTCGGCTTAGATTTGTTCAAAACATTTAATTTCGAAATTCAACAAATCGCAAATGTGAGTGAGCAACAGGGTACTCAAATGACTGAACTTTGCAATAAGTATAAGGAAGTATTTGAGCCGGCTATTGGAACAATAAAAAACTTTAAAGCAAGCATATATCTAAAACCAAATTCCGTTCCAAAATTCTACAAAAGCCCAAATGGATAAGTTCCAGGAGGAAGCGCAGCGTCTCAACGAAGCAGGTATTTGGAAACCTATAAAATTCAGCAACTGGGCATCGCCTATAGTACTAGCACCCAAGCCGGGTGGAGCACTACGAATTTGTGGCGATTTTAAACAAGGTGTCAATTCGCAATTGGACATTGAGCAATATCCATTGCCAACACGTGAGTCTCTTTTACATAAAATTTGTCACGGCACGCATTTCTCTAAAATAGACCTAAAAGATGCCTACTTACAAATGGAGCTAGACGAGGCAGCGAAACAAATTATGGTTGTCAACACGCCGTTGGGTCTTTTCCAGTACCAACGTTTACCTTACGGAATAGCTAGCGCTCCAGCTATTTTTCAGCGTCGTATTGAGCAACTTCTTAGTGGAATAGAAGGTTGTGGAAATTATATAGATGATATAATTATTTCGGCTCCAACAGTGGATAAACATCTGGATATTCTTGAGAAAATTTTATCAGTCTCACAGGAGAATGGAATAAAATGTAAGAAAGAGAAATGTTTCTTTCTAAGGGACGAAAAAGAGTATCTTGGGAGAAGAGTCAGTGTCAAGGGCATTCTTCCGGATTCGTCAGGACTAGAAGCCGTTAAGGAATTAAAGCCGCCCTCTAATCTACAGCAGTTAGATGCGTTTATGGGAAAAGTTAACTACTACTGCAATTTCATCCCAAATTACTCTCAGATAGCCTCACCCCTAAATCAACTTCATAGGAAGAACACGCCATTTAAGTTCGAGCCAGACCAACATCAGGCATTCACAGCCTTGAAACGTTATATCCTTGATGCTACAGAGCTCGCACATTGGTGTAGTCCTTTCACACATACATCCAGATGGCAAAGAAAGACCCATAGCATTTGCATCAAAAACCTTAGATGTTCACCAAGTTCGATACATCCAAATTGAAAAGGGAGCTCTTTCAATTATATTTGGGGTAAAGAAATTTCATCAGTATTTATACGGCAGGAAATTTATATGAATAACTGATCACAAGCCATTGGTCACAATATTTAATCCGAGTAAGCATTTATCAACTATGACTTCCATCAGACTACAGCGATGGGCTATAATATTGATGGCTTACAATTTTGAAATTAAATATCGCTCAACAACAGCTCATGGAAATGTAGACGCACTCTCACGTCTTCCTTTTAGCTCAGATGACAAATTTTATAGGGAGGAAGCATGCTATAACATCGTCGATGTATCCTGTCCAATAAATGCCGACATCATCATTAAAAATATAAAAAGCGATAATGTTTTTAAAAAAGTTTATCATTTTGTATCAACGGGTTGGCCAGAGCAGCAGAATGATCCCGAAATTCTGCCATATTTAAGTCGCAGATTTGCCTTGACGATTAACAACAATCTGCTATGTCTCCACTCGGACGTCAACAGAATTATTATTCCTCGTAGGCTTCGAAATAAAATTTTGAAACTCTTCCATGACGGTCACTGGGGAATAGTTCGCATGAAGCAACTAGCTCGTCAAAACGTCTGGTGGCCAGGTTTCGACGAAGATATCGCACAACTAACCAAGAGCTGCAGCGTTTGCAAGATAGGTAACCCAGCCCCAGCTAAAGAATTCCAAAGCTGGCCCAAGGCTACATAAGCGTGGGAAAGAATACACATCGATTTTGCCGGTCCAATATTTGACTCAATGTGGCTAATATGCGTTGATTTTTATTCCCAGTTCCCGTTTATAACACAGATGTCATCGACTACAACTGCAAATACAATATCTGCACTTACAGCCATATTAGCGATCGAGGGTTACCCAAAAACGTTAGTTAGCGATAACGGACCGCAACTTACCGCAGAATCATTGAAGGATTTTTGCCTTTTGCACGGAATTAATCACCTAACAACAGCCCCATTCCATTCCACGCAGAGCGTTTTGTTCAAACTTTTAAAACCTCAGTTACTAAAAACATAAGAGATGGGTATCCAGTGAAAACAGCCGTTACAAAATACCTAAGCTCATATCGCTTTACGCCTAACCCAGAAGGTAAAACACCTGCAGAACTCCTACACGGTCGCCCAGTTCGTACCATCTTAAGTCAACTTTTTGAGAAACAAACTGAAAAGCAGCAGAATAAACTCTCCAAGTATTCTACAAACCAAAAAGTATTCGCAAAGAATTATGCCAGGGGAGAAAAGTGGATAAAAGCTGTCATCGATAGGCCCATCGGACATATGTTATTTATTCTTCAAACATCCACAGGTTTCATCAAGCGCCACATTAACCAGATCAAACCGAGATCCGACTCAGAAGAAGTTGAAGACAGCTCCAAAGAACTCAAAAGTATGTTTTAGTGGATGTCCGAAAATAAAAAACCGCAAAGCATAGTCGTAAACTCCAGACATGAAGAAGAACCGTCGGTTATTTTATCACAACCTCTTCAGTCCATACCAGTCTCCGACGAAGTACCAGCAGCATCACAGCAAGAAGTCCTTCAAAAGCGACAGCCACGCCGATCGGGTATCCCCATCCGAAGCAGTACCCGACCTCGCCAAGAAGTCAACAGATTCCAGCCAACAGATTTCAGAAGGCGTAAAACTACTAACAATATGAAATTTTCTAAAAAATATTGCGTCATCTATTCCTACAAGAATTCCCTGAAAACAGCCTTTATTAAGCAACATATATATTCACGTTGCATCATCTTTTTACATTTATACACAAATACTAACATAACAGAGACATGTATAAAAGGAGCCGAACATATCCAAATAAAGTCACTCGCATAATTACCCTCAACCCTCGTGTCGTAGTATTAATTGGAAACACAACAGTTATTACCGCGGTTAACCGCCTCCTCGGTATCTTCGGTTACTGTTTCTGCTCCTGTTGTAATTAATATAATTTCCATTATTGTTTCTGCCACTATTTGAGTTACCATTACGGTAGCCTCTATTTTGACGTCAGAACAATACTGCGTCGCTCTTCCCAGTTACGTCGGTACAACTCCCAACGAAAGTACCAGCTTGCATTATAAGCTTTACTTTCTCTATGGAACCGTTTGTGGTCATGGCCTTGATAGCGTGCTGTGTGCTATATTTATTGGCTAGATCAAGTGAAAGTCCATCATTTATATATGCACTTTCAAGAGCTTTTGTCATATGCTAAACCTCTTTTGTATATTGGTTGGCAGTTTTATTCTTTTGTTAAAGCTTCATCAGCTTTGCTGTTATCACTTCAACATACTCGCCCTTTACATTTCCTCTAAGACTCGAAATTACCTGTGTTACGCTGCTGTTTCTTTTAATTTTGGTTTTATAACCGAAACGGCTAGAGACTCTTGTTCTCCTTTGATTAAATTTACTATATTTAGGGCATCTAAAAAACTTGTTAAGTTTTCAGCTTTACCGTCAAAGTCAGGTATAAGCTTTGATGCTGTATTTAAAAAATCAATATTGGTCTGTGCCATTGTATTTTTATACCCGTTACTCGTAGAGTAAAAGGGTATACTAGATTCGTTGAAAAGTATGTAACAGGCAGAAGGAAGCGTTTCCGACCATATAAAGTATATATATTCTTGATCAGGATCAATAGCCGAGTCGATCTGGCCATGTCCGTCTGTCCGTCCGTCTGTCCGTCCGTATGAACGTCGAGATCTCAGGAACTACAAAAGCTAGAAAGTTGAGATTAAACATACAGACTCCAGAGACATAGAAGCAGCGCAAGTTTGTCGATTCAGGTTGCCACGCCCACTCTAACGCCCACAAACCGCCCAAAACTGCCACGCCCACACTTTTGAAAAATGTTTTAATATTTTTTCATTTTTTTATTTGTCTTGTAAGTTTCTATCGATTTGCAAAAAAACCTTTTGGCCACGCCCACTCTAACGCCCACAAACCGCCCAAAGCTGCCACGCCCACACTTTTGCAAAATGTTTTGATATTTTTTCATTTTTGTATTAGTGTTGTAAATTTCTATCGATTTGCCAAAAAACTTTCTGCCACGCCCACTCTAACGCCCACAAACCGCCAAAAACTGTCCGTGTTGAAGACTCTCCTTTGCACTTCCACCAGCTGAGTAACGGGTATCAGATAGGGGGAACTCGATTATAGCGTTCTCTCTTGTTTATTTTAAAGTTTTCTGCTTCTTCTTGATGAGGGGTTTTAACTAATTTTAATATAGCTGGAATTGTTAGGTTTAATAGGTCTTTATCTTCGATGTCGGTGTATTTTTCTTCTTTTCCTTCTTCTTCTTCTTCCGACTCGGTGACCTCTAAATCAATTTCTTCTGGTTCTATTGATTCAGATGGTTCGTCTGCATCAATCGTTAAAGGGGTATTTAGTATTGTTGGAATTGATATTTCCAAACTAAGTTTCCTTTTAACTGCTATCAAGTTTAATCGAAATTTGATTAATAGTCTTGATAACTTAGACCAGTGTTCTGAATTAATTGTTTCCCTATGTTCGTATACTAGCTTTCGTGCTTCATTAAAGCAGTCGACTAATGTTGATGCATGTCTTTGAATTGTTTCTGCCTGTATAGGCCTATTCTGTGATAAGTCATATAGACTTATCGAATTTAATTTTTATATTTTTAATTGATGTGTATATTTTATGCCATTCCATGCTCTAATGTTTTTAGTTTGGATATTCAACATTCCAATTAGACCTTATCCAGACCTAATCTTTTCTTGAGCCACCTATTGTGCAATTTATATAATTTTGTTATCATACCCACACCTAGCAGTACTACTACTATTATGAGGAGTACTTTAATTGTTTTAGGTTCAGGCTGTGATATCTCAACTATATTAATTACATTTGCGGTGGAGTCCGCTACATTGGAATTATGGTCTAGCATAGTAGATGGTTCGGTAGTTATGGTTTTTGGGGAATCTAGTATTGATATGGCATTATTGCTTATTCCCATTCAATTAAACTTATAGAATTTATAAATTTTACTTAAACGTCTGGGGTTATGACGTTTTCAAAATGACATTCAACGTATTCGTCGAGGCGAGCTATTTCTCGAAATTCTTCTGAGTTTATGGTAAGCCAACAGTAGGCAGTAAATCTGACAGATATAAAAATGCGTGAGTAGAAACGCCCTAAAATGGTTGCGCCAATATTGCTATACTGATATATGTCTATAATCATGTCTAAGTGAATATTTGCGATATATATTTAATGGAACGTTAATTTAAATTGGTATTGGTAAAATCGTATTGTAAATAATGTATTATCTTCCGAAAAATTTATTTTAAACTCATGATCTTTAAATTGTCATTAGCAGAATTGTTTGCATCTGAGTCTATATATGCTCAGTGCCGGAGACATGGAAATATAAGAGTTGGAATGTGGTTGGCTCACAATTCAATGTTACAAATCAATAAAGGAAAAAAAAAATCTCCAACCACATTTGTTAATAAAAGCCTATCAACATTTTTTTTTAGTAGTTTCCAAGCAGCGGTTTCCCGCCTCGGCTTGGCTTTATTTATAATATTAGAGCAAATTGGGGCATTTGCGTTTAAGCAGCCCATTTGCGTTTCTTCGCACTTTGGCGAAGCTCGTTTTCAATTTTTTCAAGACGCTCTATGTAGCGTTGCCGGGCCGTCTCCTCTTTTGCCAACTTGGTCATCTCCTTGACCAGTCGGAGTTGCTGAAGCAGTTTAACTCTTCTTCCAGAGCGTTTGTGTTTTTTCACCTCTTTCCTTTCATTTCGTGCCCGATACTCAGCTATTGTGAGTGGGCGTGGTCCTTCGGCGGGGTTCTGCTGGGGCGCTTCTTCCAGCGTTGGCAGGCCCATCTGCCATCAATTGCCGCTTTCTGTTATTGTGTGTTTATAGAGAGTTCTTAATAGAACGTTTGTTTTTGTGTATTAATTTTGTTCATAGTTTTCATAGTTTTTGTACATGCCATTTATAACACAACACATCACAACAGAACTCGAGACTGAGTCACGGTCGCAATATTATAACTTGATAATAACTTTATTCAGAATTCAGTTTAGTTTAGAGCGTCTGCTCCGTTCGAGTGATTTTATTTGAATAATTCGTAGCATGCTGTCATCGGGTGCAGCTAAACCGCACATGGTATGCTTAAGACTATGTACTCTATATTGTATGTGTATGCAGAAGGCATACATATGTATGTTATGTATGGCTTGACCACTTGGGCTGCTAAGTGCATGGTCAGCATTCTCACGCTCCGCGATCGGAGCGTAAGCGTTAGATCGTATTTCAAGAGCTGGAGTGCTTGTGTAATGCTTGGTGGTCTTTTTGCGTAGTTTGTATTAATTATTTATTATGACAAAGTGTCACAATGTATTTACTCTACATAGTCGAAGGGTAGATACACTACAATTGGCCGAGTGTCGTTTAGAGCTCAACCATACATATCCGGATGTATTTTTTACCCTACTGGAGTCGGAATTCGCAAGTCTCCGCATAACGGTGGACGAAAAAACGTTCCATCAAACTTTGAACGTAGTGCCAGCAGAGTACTTGGAGACCATCATCTACATTCTGCGAAATCCGCCGCCCAACCTGCCCAACTCAGTCCCAGTTCACACAGTTGCTTCGGTCGCTGGAGCTTGGAGACAGCAAGCCGTCTGTATTGCTGCGCAGCATGCGCGAACTGGCCAGGGACGGCATTGGCGAAGACGCCCTGAAAGCCATGTGGCTTGACGGTTGCCCGAGGGCTTGCGACTTGTAGTGGCGATGGCGCAAAGCGATCTTGACAATATCGCAATAATGGCTGACAGGTTCTGGGAGTTACAACCAGATTACAACCGATTACAACCCATAGCGCGTCAGCACGGCACGGATCTGTGGAGCAGCAATTGACGGAGTTGAGAGCGATGATAGCCGAGCTCGGAGGGCGCCCAGAACATCAGAGCCGTAGTCAAACCAGAAGCAACAGACCCGGCTCTCGTGGAAATAGCAGCAGTCGATCAAAGTCCAGTGGCGATCGCTTTTGTTTCTACCACAATCGGTTCGGTGAAAAAACGAGGAAATGCAGATCGCCTTGCAAGTGGCCAGCGGGAAACTAACCGCCACTTCGCAAGAGGCAGCATGTGAAGTGGGCGCGATCCAGTCCAGACGTCTGGCTAAGAGTGTGTTCGGAAAGACTGACGTAACATTTCTGGGACACTCTATCACGGCATCCGGTATATCCCCAACGGTCGAACGAGTGAATGCGATCAACGAGTACCCGAAGCTGACCAAGATATGGGAGTTGCACCGATTCATTGCCATGATCAGCTATTACCGCCGTTTCCTGCTGCCGCAAGCAGCCGTTGTTCAAGGCAATCTCCCAGCGCTCATCCCGGGCAACAAGAAGAATGACCAGTCGTTGATAATTTGGTCCGAGGACGCCGAAATGGCATTTTTGCGCTGCAAAACCAACTTGTCCAGCGCAGCACGGTTGGCGCACCCAATAGCCAACGCACCCCTTGCTCTCCATGCTGACGCCAGCAATTACGCGGTCGGAGCAGCGCTTCACCAGGTTAACGACAAACAACTGCAGCCCCTAAGTTTCAACTCTAAGCGCATGACGGAAACACAAAAGCGCTACAGTACGTACGATCGGGAGCTACTAGCGATTTTCCAAGCCGTCTAGTTCAATCGTTTCATTATCGAGGGACGCGACTGCACTATTTACACTGACCACAAGCCATTAATTTATGCGTTTCGACAGGATCACGAGAAAGAATCACCACGACAAGCGAGACAGTTGTCGTTTATCGCCGAATTCTGCACGAAAATCGAGCATAGTAGTGGTGCGTCCAATACTGTGGCAGACGCCCTATCCCGCATTGCTGGAATCGAACAAATCGACATGGACGAGTGCGCACGCCTACAAGAGGCGGACGACGAGCTGCAGCAGTTGTTAAGAGACATCGAGACGGGCAAATCTTCGTTGCGGTTGCGTAAACTCCAGCTGCCGAAAAACTTCAGCCTGGCTTAAATCTGATACTAACGAAATTCTGATAATATCCCACATTCCAAGAGACATAATCAAAAACACCATATTTTTCAACGAATTTAGTATTATTATTTGACCCTTTTACTCTACGAGTAACAGGTATAATTATTGTTAATTATTGAATTAACAAAATCATTAAAGCAAAACAAAATATTATGGTTGAAATTCCTTACTTGTATGAGATACTGTAGGCTAAAAATAAAATGTTAATAACTGAAATTCAAAATTTAATGCTTACCGTCACACTGGCTCAGGCCAATATCATAACCATGACATTTTAATCACGATGATTTGAAGTCTGTACTAATTGATCACCCACAGAAATCCCCGTTATAAGCCTAATAGAGGCATCTAATATTAGAGTCTTCCAGTCCGATAGTATAATCCATTTGATAATCCCAATTTTCCCTGTATCACACCAACACATCATTCTGCAACTAACGGAGAACATATTAGCGAAATGCAACAACGACGTCCTTACAGTCACCAATTGCGTACTAACAATTTACGCATCGTACTGTGTGAGGACCCCTTTTGGGCCTCTCACCCTATTGACAATAGGATTAGTTGGTAGGATTAGTGCTAGGATTAATTGGTAGAATTGGGCTTAGGATTAATTAGTAGGGTTAATGGGTAGGATTAGGATTTAGGGTTAATTGGCGGCAGAGGCAAAGCGACGCAACGCACGACATTATCGGCAGAGCCACCCGACGTAACGCATGACATTATCGGCAGAGCCCACAGCGGCAGAGCCAAAGCGACGCAACCGGCCGAGCCACCGGAGACACCTGAGACTGGCGGCCATCATGGAAAGGCTGGCCACCATCCCGGACGAGTAAAAGTGGGGTGAGCCGGGCCTCGGGCCGACCCCCCTGGCGGGTGAAATGTGTGTGTGTGTAGGGAAAACTAACCGCAATTATTTCTAGGAGTTAAGATATAAATAAAGTCCTGTGAATATATGACACCGAAAAACGGACAATTCAATCCTTTCTTCCCCAACTCTCCTTTCCTTCCCCTCGAGCCCTGTTCGGAAGCGGCCCCGCGCATCGCAGCCGCTTTTCGGACGAGACTTCTTTCCTTTAGAATATTTCTTTAAATATTTCTGTGGAGGATCCTGGCCCGTAATTAGCATCCTTACAACTGTAAGCTGGCAAACCACGATTCTTGCGCTCGAGGCCTGCTTGCGGGGAGCACTATGCAAAACACAGGCCAGACAGTTAAGCCCCATCACATTGATAGACGACGGAGTAATAATAATCAATGAGTGCCCAGCTAAAGTCAGCACTGACGACGACGCCGAAATAGCTACCAACGGCTTACATCTGATTATGTTCGAGCAAGTGGCTTTCATAAACGGCAAAAAATACTCCAACCAACGTGAAGCCATAAGGCAAACACCTGGCATGACTGCATTCCCAATACTAAACATCATCGGCCACAATCCAAGCCTAGGCATGCCACTTCTTCAAAGGATTGATAACGAAAGCTTGGAGGTCATCCAAGGACTTAAGGAGGAAGTGAAAGCGGCTGGAACTACCGACATCTGGTTCCCGGTCGACGTGGGATCCAGCGTCCTCATTAGCTGCTCTATCCTACTCGTCTTGGTACTCTCGCGAAATGTGCGAGAGATACGACGTCGTTGACAAGTTCCAGATAACGAAGGACAGTCATATTTCGAAGGGGCGAGTTCATCAGTAAACTTAAGTCCACCCTACAGTTTTTATATGCAAATTCAGCGTAAACGCCTTTAGGGGTTGTGCCTGATCCCCATTGGTTACCGGTATGGTGAAATATGCTGTTTTTGCTACTGTCAGCACTTTGCTGGACGAGCGGTCGGCTTGCCGGCTGCGATTAGCTCTAGTACAGTTGGATAAGTTTAAGTTTTGCATTGACCACTGATTCAATAAAGAGCACAAGCTCATAAATTGAAACTCCGGCATCCCGCCGTATATCTTTTTATTATCACGCTATCTGAGTCTCTAGGCCAGAAGCCTTCGTAATCATCCTAATTCTACATTGTGATCTGCAACTTGCAATCCCCTGCAAAGATATTTGCGTGGGAAACCAAAACCCCCGTATAATCGCCAGGCCTGCCCTGCCATTTACGGACTGCTGCGTGGGACCTCCCAGAAGTCACCCAATTTGGCTAACCAACCTATAGGATCGTACTAATAGCATAATTTGTATATTGAATTATTACACATAATAATTAGAAACAACTGTTAGAAGCCACTGTTTTGCTGAGAAAATTTACGCAAATAATTAATACGTTTTTGTACCAACATTTTATACTATAAAATTGTATTTGGGAACGCCAATAGTTCTTAACGTCTTCAAAAGGAGTTTTGAATTGATATATTTTATTATGTGACTCTAATAATAATTTTATTGTTCGAGTCACATAATAAAATATAACCATAATAACTTTTTATAATAACAAGTTTTATTCATTTCTCTATATATTTTAAGGGCAAAACTACTTCATGACGCCTGGAACTTAGCTTATGCTGGTGAGCTAAATTTTGCCACTGCTCTTAATGTAACATTATTTTTGAAGTATGAACGTAATCTTATTGTTTGGAATCCAGTTTTCACATTTCTTGACCAAGTTGGTAAACGTCTCGAAAAATCGTCAATAAGTAGAAAGTTTGAGGTGAGCATAAAATAATTTAATTAAAAACCACATTCTTTACAACATATTTTCAGTTCTACATTATAGAACTTTTAGTTCCATTATATGACTATTTGGAAACTGCAAATGTAAACGATGACATAAATATAACTGAAATCCGAAAATTGACTACAGCGTTTTTATGTAAAGCTGGATATTTTCCGTGTTTTAAGGCAGCAAGAAGGGCCTTCAATTTGTGGGTCAACAGTTCTTATCCGAACTTTGAAAATCTGTAAGTGATTTAGAACTTATGATAAATAAAACATTTTTATTTTGAACTATTTATTTTAGGGACCATAACGAGTTCATGTGTCCAATGTTTAAGTGGGGCTCTATGAAGGAATGGATGTTTGGGCTCGATCGTGTGCGCGAGTTTCCTAAGTCCCGCCTTCAGAGTGATCGCACATTTTTATTAAAAATGCTAGCTGGATGTCCAGCGCAACAAGATAAAATTATTTTTCTACTTGAATTGGCCATTCTGAAAAATGTTTCTATTTTTCGGATAACGACAAAATTTTAATTATCAGCATGGTTAGTTCTCGATCCATGGGATACACAACACTGTTTGATTTTCTGTCAAATAATTGGGATTCTATTTATCAGAAGTGAGTAATCCTTTTTTCTTCTCAAAGTATATAATATAATGTTTATTTTATTTAACGGCCCTTCCTAATTTTATCCTAAACAAATATTACACAATTTCATGGTGTAGTTAAAAATTAATAAGTCACGAATCACCTCAGGATAGAGTGCGAAGGGGTATATTAAATATTATATTTTATTATGCTGTGGATGGCAACAAAAAAACAATTGCATCCCAAGACTATTCAATAATTGTTGGTTTCGTAGAAAGAAACCGATTCACTTTTTTTTCGGCATTCGATATACACTTTCAAAAATTTAAATTGGCAAGGCAATTATTTAAATAAAATCCAAACGTTTTGCATGTTCCAAACGGACGGTGTTTCATACATTTTAGAGAAACTATGTAGATATATATATGTTTATAGTTTATTGATAATTAATTTTATGTAGTAATACAACGAATAGTTGAAGTTCTTAGCTCGGCGAATGTTTATAAAAGCAGCTTGACAACAGCACTGGATAACGGCTTTAGATTACAGCTTTAGATTACGCCTTTAGATTACGGCTTTAGATTACAGCTTTAGATTACAGCTTTAGATTACGCCTTTAGATTACGGCTTTAGATTACAGCTTTAGATTACAGCTTTAGATTACGCCTTTATATTACGGCTTTAGATTACGGCTTTAGATTACAGCTTTAGGTTACTGCTTCTACTACGGCTCTACAGCTCTCGACTACGGCTTGTCTACTTTAGATCAGCTCGGTTTTTTTGTAGCAACCTCTTTACACGTTCTTATTTTCCGCTGGCTCTCGATCGACTCCTGGCTTATAGTGCTGCCAACTCTTGTCTCTCCAACCAATGCTGCAAATGATATCTACGCTTGTGGAGGTATAATTTCGACCTTCAAACTCGGCAGCCTTTTGACGTCATAGCGACCACAGCGTTTCACTTTCACCACCTCGTAAGGACCAAGACAAGTATCAGCCAGTTTCCTACCAGCGACAAACTGCGACCGCTTAATAGCAACCAGATTCCCTTCCTTATAAGTGACCTCCTTCTTTCTCTTTTTGTCAAAATTGTGTTTGTAGACATTTTGGGCTTTTTGTATCTGCATTTGAGCTTCGTGACGCATTTTTCTCCTTTCTTAAAATCTTCCATTAGTTCTTGTTCTAGGACCATAGTTATCTTGTCTGTAATTTGGTCAGCTCTTGGTACCAAACATCATCTCGAATGGTGCTTTTTGTGTAGTCGTATGAACATGCGAGTTGATTGCTTTTTGGACTTCGGCAACGTACTTATACCATCTAGTTGTATCGTCTGCAGAAAGTTTACTAATGATGGACAGGATAACTCGGTTAACTCGCTCTATCTGACCGTTTCCTCTGGCCACTCCAGTTTTCGTCCATATGTGCTGAATCGCATTCTGGTTTACGAACTCCTCAAAAGCGTCTGAGGTATAAGCTGCTCCTCTATCCGTCCCGATCCGAAAAGGAAATCCAAAAACTTTAGACCATTCCTACAGCTTTTTGATAACTTCATCGGACCCTGTAGATTTTGTAGCGAACAGCATCACGAACTTCGAAAATCCATCGACCAATGCAAATATGTACTTATAAAGTTTTGCCGTAGAATCCATTGGGCCAAGGTGATCCAGATGCAGAGTCTGTAACGGTTGACCACCTTTGTCTATACAGTTCAGTTAACCCTCCTGCTTACCAATTTTCTTATTGGTCATTATGCACTTTATGCCTGTGCCACATTTCGTACCATGTGCGGGCTTTTATGATGGATACATCAGCGCCTGAGTCAACCAGACAATCGATCGCAACTTTATTGATGACAACAGATTTTAGGCGGTTCTTGTCCCGTACCACTCTTACGCTTTGCACAGCTTTTGGACAATTTCTCGACATGTGACCACTTTCGCCGCACTTTAGTTGCAGCTTGACAATCCTTCCTGAGATGATTTGTGCACACGCAATTAAAATAATACGCTGCTCTTCCTCCATATTCGGCTTTTTTCCCTGAGTCGGCTGTATGTTTATGAAGTGGTTCGCGTTCTTTCATCTGCTCGTAAATTGAATACTGACTCTGTAGTTCATCGTCTGTCTTGCAGCTGTACATGCTGTATTTGTATTCATTTTTATACCCGTTACTCGTAGAGTAAAAGGGTATACTAGATTCGTTGAAAAGTATGTAACAGGCAGAAGGAAGCGTTTCCGACCATATAAAGTATATATATTCTTGATCAGGATCAATAGCCGAGTCGATCTGGCCATGTCCGTCTGTCCGTCCGTCTGTCCGTCCGTCTGTCCGTCCGTATGAACGTCGAGATCTCAGGAACTACAAAAGCTAGAAAGTTGAGATTAAACATACAGAATCCAGAGACATAGAAGCAGCGCAAGTTTGTCGATTCAGGTTGCCACGGCCAAACATCGACATGTTTGATACTGCACAACAATTGCTATGAACACTCTTAGGAAATGTCAAATACTGGTAAAGATGCGCTATGTCAGTAGCTTTCAGCAGAGTATTTACTTTTGTGTGTGTGACTAAGAATAGTTAACTAGCGTCATCTTTCGTAAAGCGCTACGAATTAATTCCAACACCCAGTAGTTTGGTAATTCGATTTTTTTTTTTTTGTAGACCAAATTTTTAGATTTGGTTTTGTGTGGCTATTTAAATTATGTTAGTAATGCATTTCTATTGAAAGATAATACAGGGTTATACAATAGGGACGCTCGAACCTTGAAATTCATTGTGGTTTGAGTGACAGATGTCAAATGTTATATCAGTGTGTTATGCTCATTCCATCCACCCAAACCACCATGGCAGGTTACAGTGTCGAGAAGCACGTGCAAATCATAAAATTCTTTTATGAAAGTGGATCTTCAGGTCAAGCAACGTTCCGCGTTCATCTTCAGCGACGAGGCGCATTTTTGGATGAATGGCTATGTCTACAAGCAAAATTGCCGTATTTGGGACGAGACCAATCCACACGAGCTTCACCAATTGGCAATGCATCCGCAAAAAGTGACTTTTGGTGCGGATTTTGGGCGGTTTAGGAGGATTTTGTTTTCGATAGGTATTTGCGCTGCCAGCTTTTTACATTACATTACATTATAATAGGCGTAGAAATAACATTAATATACCCGTTACTCGTAGAGTAAAAGGGTAAACTAGATTCGTTGAAAAGTATGTAATAGGCAGAAGTAAGCGTTTCCTACCATATAAGGTATATATATTCTTGATCAGGATCAATAGCCGAGTCGATCTGGCCATGTCCGTCTGTTCGTCTGTCTTTCCGTCCGTATGAACGCTGAGATCTCAGGAACTACAAAAGCTACAAAGTTAAGATAAAGCATACAGACTCCAGGGATATAGACGCAGATCAAGTTTGTCGATTTATGTTGCCACGCCCAATCTAACGCCTACAAACCGTCCAAAACTGTCACGCCACACTTTTGGGAAATATTTAGATATTTTTCATTTATTATTAGCCTTGTGAATTTCTATCGATTTGCCAAACAAACTTTTGCCATGCCCACTCTATCGCTCTCCTTCGCACTTGACTAACGGGTATCAGATAGTCGGGGAACTCGACTATAGCGTTTTCTCTTGTTTTGTATTAAATATCGATTTTACTGTTAAGAAATCATAAGGAGATGGCTGCTGTCGACATGCTCTTACCGTTGGAAAACTCACTTTCAACAGAATCATCTATTGGCCACATACACAACTTCCTGACCGCTCTACAAATGATGAAGAATTGTGGCCTTAACTCAGCCACCCGAGGTACGTCATCCTTTCCTAGTGCAGGACCGACTACTCGAGCCAGTGGCCAATGCAACTGGAAGAAGATTCTTGTCCTTGACCAGCACCAAATCATCTAGAGGTTGACTTGTTGAGCGTCATTTGGAGCACTGTTGAAATAGGGTTAGATATTCCTTACGCCATCGAGCACAAAACATCTGCTGAGGTGTGTTACTTTCTATCATCTGTTTAAACGATTCTAGTTTAGAGCAGACAAGTCGGGCCCCCCAAGCGTCTCAGCAGGTCCGCAAATAATAAAATGTGTGGGAGCCAAAACAATCAAGATAGTCTGCGTTTTCTTAAACGATTGCGTAATTAACGATTGAAGAAATTTGACAGACGAGAGTACGCAGCTCCAGTACCTGTAAAAGCCCGAGATCAATCAAATAGTTCCTTCGGAAGGCTGCCAATGACATGTTCAATAAGCTGCGGCTTAGTCCTAAAGCATTTAACGCATTTGCACACAACTCTTGAGGCAATTTTTAAACCACCAATAGGCCAGAACTGCAAACGTAAATTTACCAGCTCGTGCAACTGTCGTTCATGGAAGCTCCGAAAGCTTGCATTAATAAATTGATTGTAGTATCCAGATATGGAATTACTTAGTAGCACGCTCTTTCGGAGCTCAATTAGTGGTCGTGTAATAACATAAGATGCCCGCCAGTATTTTGAAACTTGTGAAAGGAATGGCGGACCATAAAACCAAAGCTTAGATTGCATTACTTTATTAGGAGTTGCACCTCTGGAAAAAATATCAGCAGGTAGGCGACGAATATCAAAGTTAAAAGGTTCGTCCCTGATCCAAGACAAGGCCACTGATGATTCACTCTAGCAGAAATATTTTTAAACGATGCTTGCAATCTGCCCTACGGAATTCATAAGTTCAGTCAACAAAAGCTCCTGAAAACTCGAGTTTCGGCACCGTTAATGTTTTAAAGGGAGCTACTATAGAATTCGAGCACAGTAGATGACTAGTGGCCTCCACGGACATAGAAACAATGTAAACGGAAGCTACGTACGCTTCCATGTTGGGATTACAGAATCCATGAATTTCTACCCTTTGGGACCTAATCTGGGGAAGGTTAAACGGTTACCATTCAAAAATTGCTGGGAAAGGACAAAATCTTTGAAGTCTGTTGCATTTTGTTTATAACCACAGAAATTGGGTTGCAAACTGAAATTAAATCATCTACGTAAAAACTGTAACGAACTGTTTTGTTTTGTCTGCTCGCTACGGAATACGTGCGGCTAGCTCAGTAGAGTTTGTGCGTTTGTCCCACCAAATTTATAGAATAACGTGATCACCCGGTTACAGGTAATAACACTTGCAGTTTCGTTCTTGGATCTTTATTTGTGTTTGGACTTACAAAGAAATCTGATTATCCGGCCTTTGTGCTGGATGGATTGTCCACCGGCCTCGTTCCGCTGTCTCGCCGTTCCTGTCATCCTGAGTGGCGCGGACCTTCGTTGTTGGGCGCTCGTCGCTTGGGCTGAGAGTTGTTGTCTTACGCAGACTCACGGCAGCTAACGGCTGTGATCCCCAAGGCAAACGCCTGTGGAACAGCAACACGTCAACCCCACGTCTGGTTCGGACTGGTGGCGCCGGTATCACGCCTGTTTGGATCGCACGGACACACCTAGGCGATCGCCTGGTTCAAGTTCGCGGTCTCCTACAGAGTTCTCCGGGTCTACACCACAATCCCTGCCGCTTATCCTGTGCCCTCCTTAGTTTGGCTTCGCCTGTTGGGCGCTTCTGGGCTACTCGTGCTTCGTCGTACTGCCCCTTAGCTACCTGCGTCTCAATGCGGAGACCTTCTCGTCCCGAACGTCTTGTCGTAGCGATCTTGCTTCTTGTTGACTACCACGGCTGTAGATCCTCTGCTGACTTTGTTCTAACGTTGTTGACTCGTACACTTGTTCTTCTCGACTGTCTGTCCCGCTTCCAGCGTTCGGCCTGTTTATATAGGCCGCTTCTAACGGTTCATCCCTTTGGTCTCCAGTCTCCGGATCCAAAGTCCACGATTTTACCGTTGGCCCGGTCCAAAGTTCGATTTGTACCGTTATTTGCCATTGAACCTGCTGACTCTCCAAACTCTCTTTTCAGTAAGTCCGGAGTCTACACTCTCTCTACACACTCTCTCTAGAGTCTCCAAACTCTCTTTCTCCAACCCAGAGTCTCCAAACTCTCTTTCTCCGGGCTTCGCACTGCCGTTACTACGCTTTGCCTTGTTGCGTAACTGGCAACGGCTTTACGTAGGGCCTCCTTATGCGATCACCATCCGCATTTGTGCGGAACTTCAACGCCTCACAAAACCCTCTGGCAAAGCAGCCGATCCAATGGGATAAGTAAAGCCTTCTTCTTGAGCAAGCTGGTGCATTGCCCTCACTAACGAGAAGGAAGTTGTCTTGGTTCTATAATTGAATGTGTCCAACTTAAACACACTTAATTCCTCCTTAGGAAAGTCCATAAGATGCATTGCTAATAATTATCTAGAGCTATTATACGGACACACCGATACATTTTGCATATGAACGAAAATTCATTAAAATGACGAATAGCTTAGGTTGTATGACAGGTCCTGCTAGGAGCGCCGTATTAAGAGATCCATCCGATCTTCCAACAGCCGATCCTTCAAACAGAACGCGAAGCTTAGTCGTTGTACTATCCTCTTACAAAACACAATGATGCAGCAAGAAATACCTGCACGAAAAATGCTGCCCTAGTTTTCGCTCTTGTTAGTACTATCCTAAATTTGAGGACTTGCAATCTAATGACAAATGCACATGCCAAAAATCCATAGAATTTCTTTGCTTAGGGTATTTTTCCATAGACGTAGTGTACTCCCAGCCAGTTTGTGTACCAACATCCAATCTTTGCAGCAGCATCCAAAGCGCGTGTGTGAGTTGGCCTTTTCCGAAAACTTCCGTAGTTTTTGCACCGACGACGAATCTACGTTCTTGATGCTAAGTATTTCCTTGGAAAACAAGACGGCTATTAAAATACCGTTTATTAAGTAAATCTAAAGTCACTGGATAGTTGGCCGTAGCTCTTCAACGTTGGATAACTCGGGGTCTTTGTCCATAATTTTATAAAAAGCGAACGAAAGCAACTTAAGCTCTGGAACACAGGAACGTTTAGCCATGACGTAAACTGTAAATTTGTTGTGACGCCATTTAGGCTGTTAGCTTGTTCATCTCTACGCTGTTGAAAACTCAAACAGAACTCAAGATGTAAAGCCATTTCATCAAATTCATCTCGGCGTTGGCTGCCGATTTCATTAAAATCGAGAGCTTCTAGCGAGTCTTGATGCCGTCCATATGCAGTTTTAATTTGGTCAATCAGATGCAAGAGAAAATCTAAATCAATCAAATTGAGTAAACCAATTTTATCCACAATAACTTCACTGGCAATCACCTTAAGCCGATCAAAATAAGCTTCGGCGAGGTCAAACAGCGAAGAGAAGAGGCAAAGTAACAATTGTCAGTCTTCAAACCTTTATTCTGTAGGCGATAAAAACTGTTGTTGTTATTGTTGCACTTCAGGCCAGCAGATTCCTTTATCATCTGCCTGTTACATACTTTTCAACAAATCTAGTATACCCTTTTACTCTACGAGTAACGGGTATAACAACAAAATAAATTTTTACAGCATTAAATGAATTAATTATGACGCGGCGTTAAAACTAAAACTTCTTCCAGCAGTCAATAGTGCAATTTAATATAATAATAATAATACAACAAAAAGTGTTCGGATTCAGTAGTGGCGAAAGAACCAAATGGCTAATACTTTTTCAGCAGCATGATTTTATAAAACATTTGGATTTTTAGATCGCAATTTTTGCTTTAAACACCTATTTTATTTAATGAACTTGTGGAGATCTTGGGTTCGAACATCTGTTAGTGACGATTTGAAAAAAATTTTTTATTTTAGATCTGGCCTTGCCGGATCTATCTGTCACCAAGACAAAATCGGGCATCACATAAAATGGTTCCAGCTACCATTTTTCGGAAGATTAACGGAGGGAATAATTAAAATCGCGGATACTCGTACGGCACGTATTAATCACTTATTTAAATCGCGGGCTATGATGGATCTCGACAAAAAAAAGGGGCTATGGGACTATCGAACTAAGAACAAACAAGGACATAGCACTTCTTACGACAGCAGCTGTCGACGCTCACCCTACCATGCCCACCAAAGACCAGTTGACATAAATGGTGACCCCTACTAATATGCAACACTTTACACAACATAAACCCCTGACGACGCATCGGAACAGGTTCATAGATTTTTAAAGAACGGATTACAATAAGTTTTAATACTAAACGTACTATTTTCAACTAAAGATAAACGATTTTTGATTGTGGGGCCCTAAATGTAAAGTTGATTTAATTTCTGTATAATTGTATAATTTCTAAAAATCTTTTTTTTTTTTTAAACAATAATTATTTTTCTACTTGGAGGGCATTTCAATTTTGGCGGACTTGAGTTCGGGTGAGGGAGGGTCTGGGTTTTATATTAGTTAACACTGTTAATGAGTAGATTTAAGTCGATATAAGTTCGGGGCTGTTACCCTATATTTTATATGCAAATTCAGCATAAACTCTGTAGGGGCCGTGTCTGGTTCTCATTGGTCTTCCCGGTATGGGGAGATATGCTGTTTTTGCTAGTGTCAGCACTTTGCTGGACGAGCGGTCGGCTTGCCGACCGCGAATAGCTTTTGTAAAATAGAATAAGTTTTCAGTTTGATTTGTAACGGGTGTTTTTTTTAGAGGTATAGAACTTTAAGTTGGCATTACTGTTCAAGATGGCGAATAGTGCAATTTTATTTCGAAAATAATGGTTCTGTGCGGAATACGTATCGCGCACTACGTCCATTTTATCGTCGACAAAATCGTCCATCAGAGCAGTTAATTCGATTAACCATGGACCGTTTTCGCACCGCGTTTACTCTTATTGATAACTCGCATCCCCAGAGACGCCGTACGGTGCGTACAGAAGAAGCTATTGCTGCTGTAGAGCGTAGCATTGAGGAAGACCCGAATGAGTCCATCCGCCATCGAGCACAGGAATTGGATCTGTGTCCATCCACTTTATGGAAGATTTTGCGGAAGGATCTTGGTTTGCGTGCTTACAAAATCCAACTCGTGCAAGAATTGAAACCAAACGATCATCAAGCAAGGCGTAGATTCGTCGAATGGGCCCAAAACGAGATTGCTGTTGTTCCCGATTTTCATAAGCGAATTTTGTTTAGCGATGAAGCGCACTTCTGGTTGAATGGCTACGTCAACAAACAAAACTGCCGCATTTGGAGTGAAGCTAATCCTCAAGTGTATGTCGAAACACCGTTACATCCAGAAAAACTGACTGTTTGGTGCGCTGTATGGGCTGGTGGAATCATTGGTCCGTACTTCTTCAAAAACGATGATGGCCAGAACGTTACAGTCAATGGTGATCGGTATAGAGCCATGATTACTAACTTTTTCATTCCTGAATTGAACGACCATAATGTCCAGGAGCTGTGGTTCCAACAAGACGGCGCAACGTGTCACACAGCTCGTGCCACAATCGATTTATTGAAAGACACGTTTGGTGACCGCCTAATTTCACGTTTTGGACCTGTGAATTGGCCTCCAAGATTATGTGATTTAACACCGCTAGACTACTTTTTGTGGGGCTATGTAAAGTCATTGGTCTATGCGGATAAGCCACAAACGCTAAACCATTTGGAAGACAACATTCGCCGTGTTATTGCCGATATACGGCCAAATATGTTGGAAAAAGTCATTGCAAATTGGACGTCCAGATTGGACTACATCCGAGCCAGCCGTGGCGGTCATATGCCAGAAATCATATTTAAAATGTAATGCCACAAGATTATCTTTCATGTCAATAAAATTCATGTCAATCGAATAATCCATCGTTGTTTTATTGCAATTTAAAGTTCTATACCTCTAAAAAAAACACCCGTTATAACAATAAAGAGCAGTGGCTCATAAATCCTACTCCAGCTAAAGCTGCATTTGTTGAATTGGTTATCTAGCCTTAAGGGCAGGTAATAACGGAGAAAGTTCTCCCATCGTAAACTGAATCAGGAACGGCGCTGAGCAAAGGCCAGCGAACCACCCCTACCTAGCTGAGGAGACGACTACGTTGACGATTACGTCATCCCCGGAGGAGAAGATCTCCAGCACATACAGCCCTAGCAGAGCAGCCGATTGCATCGCCGCTGAACTACTCAACCCCTTTCCCCTTGGACTGCGGCGCGGGATAACCTAGGGCTACACCTAAAACATAATTGGCACCCAACTGAATAAGAATTCACGACCCCCAAAAATGTAAGTGGGCTGATCATATTTAATACAGCTTCAAGTACACAGGGAAAAAATAAACAAAAATCCTTACAAATTATTTACCAAAAATTTTAATATAACAATTTTTTTATTTGATAAAGTGCGATTTTAAATATGATTTAAAGATAAAGGCAAATTAATATCAGCCGTCTCAAAATAAATATTTTCAATAAAATTTATTTACGAAGTTTTAACGTATAAAATTCAAATAAAGTGTGACTGTAAATGTGACTCACAAATAAAGGCAAATTTATATCAGCCGTCTCTAAATGCACATTTTCAGACACCAAGCACCCGGTTATTAATATAAATATACCATATCCAAATTAATTTCTGTCGAATTAGAATATTTGGCCTCTCTACAACTTGTGTTCAGTGTTAACCAGTTAAGGGCTTGATGAGTTTTCCAGGCCCATATGGGGAAAATAAACGCGAATTAGAAAGTGATAGTGAGGAAGAGCTTGTCCGAGAGACCCGCAGATTGCAACTAGCACAGGCAGAGAAAAACACATACACCATGAACGCGTCCCAAGTTGAAGCGTTAGTTCAGGCCGCGTTGTATAATCAAGAACAGAGGCTTAAAGCCGAATTTACAGAGCAATTAAATGCCGTTAATCAACAGCTAAAAAATTTGCGTGTAGAAGCGCCGGAGGTAGAAACCTACCAGAGGGTAGCTGTAAAACCGGGAGCAACACCGTGTGATACACCTTTACACATTGTGAAGTCAATTCCAGATTTTACTGGTATACAGGATGAATACGTGGCATGGAGGCAATCGGCCACCGATGCTTTTGAATTGTTCAAAGATTATCCAGACAGTAGCGGACACTTCCAAGCTGTTACTATAATTAGAAACAAAATTAAAGGGCCAGCGTGCGCGCTGCTAGTTTCATATAACACAGTGCTTAATTTTAACGCCATTTTGGCTAGACTAGACTGCTCCTATGCAGACAAGACATCCTTGCGACTTTTACGACAGGGTCTTGAGTCGGTCCGTCAGGGTGACCAAACCCTAATGCAGTACTACGATGAGGTCGAACGAAAATTGACCCTCGTCACTAACAAAATTGTCATGACATATGACGATGAAAGAGCCACCTTGCTTAATACAGAGGTAAGGGCTGATGCCCTACACGTATTTATATCGGGTCTAAAAAAATCCCTTAGGGCTGTTGTATTTCCAGCACAGCCCAAAGACCTGCCAGCAGCACTGGCATTAGCAAGAGAAGCAGAGGCCAGTATCGAACGAAGTATGTTCGCGGCCACATACGCCAAGGCGTTGGAGCAGAGAACTCAAAATACTGACTTCCACAAGAGCCAACACCGCGCGCCTGAAAAACAAGCCAAAAATTTTGGTGCCGACCGCGGCCCAGAAAAAAACCCTAATTTTTTCAAAAAGCCAAACAAGAATCAAAATACCGATTCATGGCGCAAACAAGAGAACTGGGTATCCGATCTACCCAAACAGATTCAATCCCCAGAGCCAATGGACATAGATCCATCGTCTTCAAAGTTTAGGCATTCCACTAACTTTAGAAAGGGAAGCGATAAACATGCCCCTAAAAGACAAAACTCTTCTGAGAGAATGTCTGGTCAAAGGCCCCAGAGGGTTTTCAAGATTGAACAAGACGCTAACGCGGGGGAAGATGAGGATTATGAAAACGCGGCTGCAGCCGCTCTTAATGCAATCGAAGACGACAGTGACCCATTGGAGTCCAATGACCTCATTAATTTTTTAGAGGAAGGTCCCGCTTGCCTTTCATTGAAAGAAGGCTGGCGGGGAGAGTTTTAAGAATACTCATAGATACTGGAGCGGCAAAATGTTATGTAAAGCCCCTAAAGGAGCTGAAAAACACAACACTTGTCGACTCCCCATTCACTGTGAGTTCCATTCATGGCTCCAGTAAAGTGAAAAAAAAAGTGCCTAATGCACATATTTCGCCTAACGGCCCCATTCTTTTTGCTTGATACCATTGGTACATTTGATGCCATAATAGGTTTCGACTTGCCAACGCAGGCCAGAGCGGTATTAGACCTACGCAACGGCGCAATAAGGTACGGAAACGTATCTGAAAAGCTACAGTTCCACAACTGTGAAACTGTGAACTTCACAAACATTGATGACATTGAAGTCACAGATTCAGTGAAAACTGAATTTAAAAAAATGATCCTTAAGAGGAAACAAGTGTTTTCGCACTCTAACGAGGCGCTTCCATTTAACACCTCGATCATTGCTACAATTCGTACGGAGACTAACGAACCCGTATACTCCAAGCTATATCCTTATCCCATGGGAGCAGCGGATTTTGTTAACACAGAAATCAAACAGCTGTTAAAGGATGGCATTATTCGGCCTTCTAGGTCGCCATTCAACAGCCCAACATGGGTTGTTGACAAAAAAGGGACCGATGCCGACGGCAACAAAAAAAAACGGCTGGTGATCGATTTCAGGAAACTGAATGAACGAACCATTGCCGACCGGTACCCTATGCCAAGTATTCCTATGATTCTAGCGAACTTAGGAAAGGCAAAATTTTTTACTACCCTAGACTTAAAACCAGATTTATCTGGCTGAAAAAAACCGCGAAAAAACTGCCTTCTCCATAAATGGAGGAAAGTATGAATTTTGCCGTCTACCCTTTGGACTAAAGAATGCAGGAAGCATCTTCCAAAGGGCGAATGACGACGTGCTCCGCGAACAAATCGGAAAAATCTGTTACGTCTATGTAGACGATGTGATAATCTTCTCCGAAAATGAGGCAGACCACGTCATACACATTGCCACAGTTCTTAAATGCCTGTGTCAAGCCAACATGAGAGTGGCCTCAGAAAAAACCAAATTCTTCAAAGAAAGTGTTGAATTTTTAGGTTTTATCGTCACAGCAAACGGAGCAAAAACAGATCCGGAAAAGGTTAAAACCATACAAGAGTACACCGAACCAAAAACTTTGTTCAGCCTCAGGTCTTTCTTGGGTTGGCCAGCTACTACAGAAGTTTCGTCAAAGACTTCGCTTCTATAGCTAGACCACTTACCTCCATACTCAAGGGAGAGAATGGCACTGTCAGTAAACACATGTCAAAAAAGGTCGCTATTGAATTTAACGATACCCAACGCAGAGCGTTCGAGCGCCTTCGAGACATTCTGTCATCTGAAGATGTTATACTTACATACCCAGACTTTAAAATCCCTTTCGATTTGACTACCGATGCCTCAGCAAACGGTATCGGTGCGGTACTATCCCAAAAGGGCAGACCAATAACAATGATATCTCGCACATTAAAATACTGCGAGGTTAATTACGCAACAAACGAAAGGGAGCTACTACCAATTGTATGGGCTATTGAGAAATTGCAAAATTACCTATATGGCACTAGAGAGATCCGAATTTTTACGGACCATCAGCCTCTCACATTCACCGTGTCCGAGCGGAATACAAACGCTAAAATAAAACGATGGAAAGCATTCATCGAAGAACACAACGCCAAAGTGTTCTATAAACCTGGAAAGGAAAATTTTGTGGCCGACGCTTTGTCCCGTCAGAAAGTTAATGCTTTGGAAAGTGAACCCCACTCTGACGCATCCACAGTGCACAGTGAACTGTCACTGACCTACACGATCGAAACTACCGATAAACCCTTGAACTGCTACAGGAATCAAATAATCCTGGAAGAAGCAGCCCAGCCCTCACGACGACATTTTATTGTTTTCGGTAACAAAAACCGACACATTATCAACTTTGATAAAAAAGACTCACTGCTTCTATCGATTAAAGAGGTTGTAAACGTAAGTGTTGTTAACGCTATTTACTGCAACCTCCCCACACTAGCATGCATCCAGCATGCCTTGGTTACGGAATTCCCAGCAACCAAGTTTTGACATTGCAAAAACTTCGTAAATGACATTACTGATGCTAACGAGCAGAAGGAAATTATTACATGCGAGCACAACCGCGCCCACAGGGCTGCCCAGGAAAATGTTAAGCAAGTCCTTCAGGACTACTATTTCCAAATATGTCAAAACTTGCCAATGAGGTGGTTATAAATTGTAGAACATGCACCAAGGCTAAGTACAACAGGCACCCCAAGAAGCAAGAATTGGGTGTCACCCCAATTCCCTCATATGCGGGTGAAATGCTACATATGGACATCTATTCCACGGATAAAAAATTATTTTTAACCTGTGTGGATAGGTTCTCAAAGTTCGCCATAGTACAGCCATTAGCCTCTAGGGCCATTATCGACGTACGCAGCCCCATACTACAATTGGTACATTTTTTCCCAAATACCAAAACAATATACTGCGATAACGAGGCATCTTTCAATTCGGAGACCATAACTTCGTTATTGAAAAACCAATATGACATTGACATCGTTAATGCACCCCCTTTACATAGCAGCTCCAACGGGCAAGTGGAGCGATTCCACAGCACCCTAACGGAAATAGCTAGGTGCATTAAAATTGACAAAAAAGTTGACGACACCGTCGAGCTCATCATGAGAGCCACGGTAGAGTATAACAAAACGTTACACTCAGTCACAAATTTGCAGCCTAAAGACGCCTTGCATTCTGCCAACGACGCTCAGAGACTGGCAATAAAAATCAGTATCATAAAAGCGCAACAGGCTAACCTAGATAGGTGTAACCCTACTAGGCAAAACCGAATTTTTGAGGTAGGTGAAAAGGTTTACCTCAAAAACAACAAAAGGCTAGGGAATAAGCTAACCGCACTCTACACAGAAGAGCGTGTAGAAGCAGACATGGGAACGTCTGTCCTCATTAGAGGGATGACATTGACATTGTTAATGCACCCCCTTTACATAGCAGCTCCAACGGGCAAGTGGAGCGATTCCACAGCACCCTAACGGAAATAGCTAGGTGCATTAAAATTGACAAAAAAGTTGACGACACCGTCGAGCTCATCATGAGAGCCACGGTAGAGTATAACAAAACGTTACACTCAGTCACAAATTTGCAGCCTAAAGACGCCTTGCATTCTGCCAACGACGCTCAGAGACTGGCAATAAAAACCAGTATCATAAAAGCGCAACAGGCTAACCTAGATAGGTGTAACCCTACTAGGCAAAACCGAATTTTTGAGGTAGGTGAAAAGGTTTACCTCAAAAACAACAAAAGGCTAGGGAATAAGCTAACCGCACTCTACACAGAAGAGCGTGTAGAAGCAGACATGGGAACGTCTGTCCTCATTAGAGGGAGGGTGGTCCATTAGGACAACCTTAGAGAAAAATCCCTCTCGAATTTACATCTTCCACAATTTTTATACCTTTATTCATGCACCTTGTATTTAAGCGTACTTATCCTTTTATTAGATGCACATTCGATTCAACCTTCCGCTTTCTTACAGGATCGCAGGAATCATATTAATTACGTTAACTATAGTTAACGCTAGGATTACCAATTACTCTCATGCTAATTACATCCCCATAACAGATGGTGTTGCACTGGTGTGGGAGAAGAGAAACTGGCTTAGGCATTCTACTAACCTGTGCGAATTCGAAATGATGATAGAAGAGACTAGTAGGTTGTCCGAGCTATTCCAGAGTCGCATATGCGAAAATTACTAGACGTCGATACCGACCATCTCAGAAGTTTACTGTCCGTATTGAAAGTACATCATAGGATTGCCAGAAGCCTAAACTTTCTAGGCACAGCCCTGAAAGTAATAGCGGGCACCCAGATGCCGCCGATTTTGAAATGTTAAAAATGTCCGAATCTCGATTAATAGAATCAAACAATAGACAGGTGGTCATTAATACACAGACCCAGGAAAAAATTAACGAACTAACAGAAGCAGTTAATAAAATCATTCTAGGAAAAAAGATAATATGGTTGACACTCCTCACTTGTACGAGGTACTCTTGGCAAGAAACAGAATATTATTTACCGAAATCCAAAATGTAATGCTTACCGTCACACTGGCTAAAGCCAATATCATTAACGCGGCCATTCTTAACCATAACGATTTGAAGTCTGTATTAATTGATCACCCTACAGAAATCCCCGTAATAAGCCTAATAGAGGCATCTAACATTAAAGTCCTTCAGTCCGACAGTGTTATCCATGTGATAATTACATACCCCATCATTAAAGCCACTTGTAAAAAGGTCACCATTTTCCCGGTATCCCACCAACACACCATTTTGCAACTAACGCTTCGTACTGCAAGCTGGCTACCCATGATACCTGCGCTCGAGGTCTGCATGCGGGGATCACTGCATTATGCAAAACGCAGCCCAGCCATCTTAGCCTAATCACATTGGTAGATGACGGCGTAATAATAACCAACGAGTGCATAGCTAAAGTCAGCACCGACGATGGCCCCGAAATAGATACCAACGGCTCACATCTAATTATGTTCGAGCGAGTGGCTTTCATCAACGGCACCAAATATGCCAACCGACGTGAAGCCATAAGGAAAGTACCGGGCATGGCTGCATCCCCATTGCTAAACATCATCGGCCACGATCCCAGGCTAAGCCGCTTCTCCAAAGGATCAACAACGAAAACTTGGAGGTTATCCAAGGCCTTAAGGAGGAGGTGGTATCGGCTGGAACTACAGACATTTGGTTTGCGGTCGGCGTGGGAATCAGCGTCTTCATTAGCTGCTCTATCCTGCTCACTCTGGTGCTGAGGAGGAGACGAGATGCGATTGAAATACAACAAGTCGTTGCCAAGTTTCAGATGACCGAGGACGGGCATATTCCTGAGGGGGGAGTAGTTAACACTGTTATTGAGTAGATTTAAGTCGATATAAGTTCGGGGCTGTTACCCTATATTTTATATGCAAATTCAGCATAAACTCTGTAGGGGCCGTGTCTGGTTCTCATTGGTCTTCCCGGTATGGGGAGATATGCTGTTTTTGCTAGTGTCAGCACTTTGCTGGACGAGCGGTCGGCTTGCCGACCGCGAATAGCTTTTGTAAAATAGAATAAGTTTTCAGTTTGATTTGTATAACAATAAAGAGCAGTGGCTCATAAATCCTACTCCAGCTAAAGCTGCATTTGTTGAATTGGTTATCTAGCCTTAAGGGCAGGTAATAACGGAGAAAGTTCTCTCATCGTAAACTGATCACAATCAGGAACGGCGCTGAGCAAAGGCCAGCGAACCACCCCTACCTAGCTGAGGAGACGACTACGTTGACGATTACGTCATCCCCGGAGGAGAAGATCTCCAGCACATACAGCCCTAGCAGAGCAGCCGATTGCATCGCCGCTGAACTACTCAACCCCTTTCCCCTTGGACTGCGGCGCGGGATAACCTAGGGCTACACCTAAAACATAATTTATATATGTGTTTTTTTCTGTTTTTCTTTTATTTGTAAATTTTTTCAAAAATTTGGGTCTCAAACTTTTATAAGAAACGCATTAATAGTTGAACAAATTAGAGCTAAGAAACGCCAGAAGTAGTAGGTGTTTAAAAGTTATATATATTGGGTAGCTGTGTTTATATTAATGTTAACATACTCTCTGTTGCATCCCGCATTGAAGCGCTTCATGTACAGAGAGAAAAACAGCCTTAAAGCGCGAATGGGAAAGAAGAATGGTTGCAGAATATTATTTGCCCTATATCATTTTTTTCTCTTAAATATTAATTAAAACTAAACTGCTAAACCTACAAAGCAATTTATCCCAATCGGACACTTATCACTGCTGCATAAACTCTATTATCCTGATCTGCTTAACAAGCAGTCTACATGCGGGTGCAATGTAGGAAATGGTTACTTTATAGTTACATATGTAAACTTTTTAAATATTCAAATAATTAAAAATGCTATAAGTCGGTGGCGCTTGTTCGGGATTTTTGTGATCTTTGCTTCTTGCACGGGGTCTGTTCCCCTTAGATTTCAGTTTCACATTCCTTCTATCCTGACCTTCAAATATTTTATTTATTTATTATAATAGATAGAGTAGTTAACAAAAATAAAATAACTTAAATGGTATAGCACTGGTTGCAGGGCCTATGGCTATGTTGGTTTACAATGTGTTTTTATCTTAATTTAGTTAATGGCTAATTGGCTAAATAATTGCTGTGTTTGTTATGTACATTTATCCTAGAGTTTTGTAAGTTATCTGGGTTGGGTTTGCTAAGAAGGTCTAGGTTTGTAGGAGGGATGGGCATGAGTTTAATATATGCCTTATTGAGATATCACCTTGGCAAAACGGGCAAATTGGTATTGAATTTGGATTTAGGTAGTGTTGGTTGGTTATGTTTGTGTGTCCTAGTCGAACTCGTATTATTTTTACTTGGTCGAGCCCAATGGTCCAAATTTGTCGGGATTGTTTAAGGTAATTGCAGGTGTGTGATTCGTATTAATTGATTGGTACCATTGACTGCAGTTTATTATGTTTTCATTCTTTTTGTCGCAAGTTCAGGTTTAAGATGTTTTTATGTCTGTGTTATTTATGTTTGGGGTGAGGATAAGTGGCTTATTTTTGCAGCTTGATCAGCTAGTTCATTTCCTTTAATACCTGAATGGCCAGGAATCCACATTATTTTAGTTTTAGGAGCATGTTGCGTTATTAGTGATCGTATTCTGTTCGGGTAAAAGTTGTTATTATTTGTATTTTGAATTAAGTCTATTGCTGATAGGGAGTCGGAACAGATAATAAATTTGCCTCTTCGGTTTTTAATAATTTCGATTGCTTCTAGAATGGCAATTGTATCGAAGGTGAGGACGGATGAATATGGAGGCAGTATGCAGTATTTCATGTTTGTTTCCGTTATAATGGCGAATGTTATTGTGCAGTTAATTTTTGAGCCGTCAGTGAATATGAAATTATGAGGTTTAAGGTTATTTGTTGTGTGTTAGTGTAGAAGATGTTTTGATGTTTTTGCAGCTAATCTTGCAAGTACAGTGGTGCTCTTTACATATGTGGAGGTGTTTGCATTTGGCATTTCGAATTTTCTATATCGTTTAATAGGTTGTCTAAGCTGAAGTTTATATTTGTGTTTTTATTGAAATGTATTATAAGGAAGAAGTCGGCGTATGCATTTTATTTAATTTCTTTGGGTAGGGATATGATGTTAGATAGTTTATTGAAAGCTATAAGGAATAGTAGTACGGATATGGGTGATATTGGTTGTTGGGAAAAGGGTCGTGATAATAAGGAAATGGTTCTACCATGAAGGTCTTTTAGTATTTTCCATTTGGCGTGTGGGGCTAGGATTGGAGAGCAGAGTGTGAGGTCGAAGTATTGTGTGTTGCAAAGTGTGTGGGGGATTTGTTGTTTAAAAGAATAAGTTGCGTTTATTTTCTGTTGGGGGTGGGTGCCATCCATTAAAATCTCCCGTTATTAAAATTTCCCGTTATTTTGTAGGTTAGTAATGGTTAGTAATGTTTTTGGTCGGAGAAATGTAGGTGAAAAATATGTTGAATTTTAGTTTAAATTGTATATTTATGGCTATTGCTTCTATATCACTTATGATGTTGAGGACAGTGTACTGAATTGACTTGTGCTCTAGTAGTGCTACGCCCCTAAATCCGTTGGTGGCTATATTTGTTAATAGTTTGTAGTTTATTGGGGTAGGAATGTTATTAATGTATTGTATGTGAGTTTCTTGGAGCGAAATTATGTGAGGAGCGAATTTTTTTATGAGAAAAGGGAGTTGGCTGTAGTTGTTGTCATATCCTTTCAAATTCCATTGGATTATAGTTTGAGATATTTGTGAGAAAATGATTTAGGTTTAAGTTTTGCGTAGAGCTTAAGGTTCTATATGGATTCGCTGTCGCTGTTGTTAGTGTTCTTGATTTTGTTCAGAGCATTGGCCTTTATTTTTGATGCTTTGAGGCTTGTAGATAGGTTATTAGACTTATTTTTGGGGAGATTTTTATTTTTAGGTCTTCTTTGCGTTGTGATGAGTATGACGTAGATCGTTTTCTGGTAGGTGTGGGGTCAGTGTCCATGTCTTCTAGTTTGTCGTAGCCGTGGTGGTGATGGTGTTGGAGAGGTTGGTTTGATATTAGAGGTGTTTTGGCTGGTCCAGTTGTTGGTGTCTTAGAAGAAGTGTTTTGTGCTATTGATGTGGTGTGCTATTTCTGACGTTGCGATTGGGTTGTGATTGTGAGTTTATTTGTGTGAATGTTCGGTTATGTTCGGGTCGTGCTGTTCTTAAGTGTTTTGGCATAGGTGTCTCTTTGTTTGAAACCGTGTCGTTTTATGGTTCACTTTTTCTATGGTTTTAATGGCTTATAATTCCTTATTTTTAATGAAAGTAGGGCATTTGCAGTCAATTGGGCTGTACTGATAGTTAGGTTCTGGATTGTTTCTGCAACTTAAGCAGTTTTTTTATTTGTGCATGTTTCTCCGTCGTTCGCGTGTTTTATTTCTGAAAAATTTGCGCAAGTTTCTAAACTTGCTGGATGACCGTAGCAGAGGCGTTTTTTGCATCGGAGTTTGTGTGACTCAAATGTTATAATAATCAACCCAGTTTCAACTAAGGTGATGTTGTTGCTATCAGAGTTAGAGTTGGGGTTAGGGTTTTGTGGTTTTAACTCTTGTAGAATGGTGTCGATATATGTATATAAGGTCATTGCAATAAATAACTACTTTAGAGATGATTAATGTTTTATGTTCAGTGGCTGTTACTACACATCTGCGCTTGTTGTTAGTTTCGGGAGTTTTTTGGATTATAATTCGTTTTTGGTTTTTATCGTACGGAAAACGGCTGCGATGCGCGGTGCCGCTCCCGAACGGGCGTCAAGGGAAAACGAAGTCTCGCCCGGAAAACGGCTGCGATGCGCGGGGCCGCTCCCGAACGGGGCTCGAGGGGGGAAAGGAGAGTTGGGGAAAGGCAGGATTGAAATTGTCCGATTTTGGTCTCCTATATTCACACTCTGTCCTTTATTTTTAGTTTAACTCCTAGAATTCATTCGCGACTAGTTTCCCTACACACACACCCGCTGGTTTCCCCACCAGGGGGTCGGCCAGAGGCCGGCTCACCCCCTTTTTTACTCCTCCGGGCCGGCTAGCCTAACCATGATGGCTGCCGATCTGAGGTGTCCTTCGTCCTGTTCCTCGTGGAAACTGGTGTCGCCAAAAATGTTGAGTTCAGCTCGGCGATCAAAATTCAACTACTCGATCGGCAAGCAGCGTTTCGTCCAGTAGCTCGTCTCTGCCGCCGATCGCTCTGCCCGCACAAGCGTTGTCGCCTTCGGCCGACACGAGGTGGCTAGCCGGCCGATCGTGGTTCGGCTGGTTGCGTCGTTTCGGCTCTGCCGCTGTGGGCTAGAAATATTATATGAAAGGGCAAGTGTTGAGACGAACGGTGGCGACGCGGGGCGCCCATGGTTCCGTGAGCTCCTTGCTGACGCGATGATTGTCGGGAGGAGTCCGATGTGGCGGTCCATGGCTTGAAGGGGAACCAGGTTAGTGTTCATTTCCCCCGAGGGGGGGGTGGGGACGTTTGCTGAGCGCGCCCAGCATCAAGTGGCCTCCTTGGCACTCTGGTACCTTCGACCAGGGATCCAGCGCCGTGGAGCCTTGTCCTCACTTGTGACGTCCTCTTCCTGTTCCACCGGTTGGGTTTCGTCGCTGTCCTGATGGTTGGGCTTCAGGTGATGAATGCCCGTGGTGCGACGTCGGCGACCCCGCCGTCCTGCAGTGTGACTATGTTCGGCGAGAGGAATTTTATAACCCGATATGGTCCGTCGTATTTTGCGGCTAGCTTCGCGGCGAATCCTTCAGCCCAGTGCTGGTCTGCATTCCCGTCGCCTGAGATGATAGTGTCGACCTTGTTCGGCGTATTCGCGGGAGACTTGAAAAATGTTGTGGAGCTGCAGACACTTCTCCTCAGGGGGCACCAGGGCTGTACCTCGTCCCGGCGTAGATCGCGTTGGGCAAGCGTGGCTCTCGTCCTTAAACAAGGAAGGCGGGGCTAACCCGGTTGTGTCCGATACACTACTGTTGACCGCGAGCGAGATCTCTGGTAACAGCTGATCCCACGTGTTCTGGGGCGTTTCCCCAAGATACTGCGCTATCATGGTCTTCACGGTTCGGTTGTCCCGTTCCGTGGGATTCTGTCGAGGCGTGTAGGGCGCGGTGTGCTATAATTCCATTCCCATAGACTTGCAGAAAGCCTGGAATACGCGGGCTCGTCTACCTGTCGGGTAAACATTCTCCCGGCTGGCTTCTCTTGGCTTACCTTATACCTTTGGCAGTTGCGGCACCGTCGTACGTAGAGCGCTACCTCTCGGAACAATCCTGGCCGCGTACACGTTTTCCGTACGCCCAGGTGTCCAGCCGTGGGGTGGTCATGGCACCTGTGCGTCGGTACAAGTGTCCGTTTTCTTCCCGAAAGTCTGGATACTTCGTCGGTTCCTGGTGGATTTTCCGCAGCTTCTTGTTAATTCACTTACAGGAGTCGTCCTGCACCTGTGCCTGGCGTACCATGGCCAGCGGTTGGCGTGACAACGCGTCGGCGACCAGATTCTGCGCCCCGGCTTCTTGTCCGTGGGGTTCGGGGTACGCTTGTGCGTCCTCTTTCCGTCTGTTCGGCCCTGGATAGGGATAGTGGGTGGCTGGAGTATGAAGCCCGCCGCATTGGAGGGTCCCGGTTCCGTAACACAGGAAATCCATGCCAGGCAGGAGATCGGTCATGTCTGTCATGATGAGAGCGGAGATGCTGACCTGAGCTTCGCCCAGCTGGACAGTTACTCCGCGTTACTTCTCGGCCTGTCCCATCCGCCAGCTTGACCCGGGATCGGATGGCTCGAAGATTGTTCCCGTTATCTAGTCGTTTCGCCATGTGATCGCTGATGAAACTATGCGAGGCCCCCGTATCCAGGGTAGCGGTGAAGGGTCGTCCCTCGACCGTGACCTGGGCGCAGATACGGTTGTGATCCTGTTGGATCGCGGTCGTCAGTTTCCTTGGGCGTTCGTTGGGGTCCTCGGGTAATTTCCGGATACTCGAGGCCCTTGTCCGTTTCCCTGCGTCGGGGCTCAGCAAAAATATGTCCTGGGATCTCGACACTCTGCCGCGAAGTGCCCGGCCTGTCCACAGTTCCGGCAGAAGGATGGTGCGTCTATGGCCCGCCTGACTGGGGTTTCCTGGCTTGGCGACGTCGGTAGTAGTAGTCCGAGGTCGTGGCGACTGTACCGCGGTGGACGGTGCATGTCCGTGAGTTCCCCGATTCCGTTGGATATGGTTGCTCGAAGAACTCTCTGTCTCCGCTCGGCCAGTAGAGTAGCCTCGGATGGCTTGACCTCCTCGGCTGAGCACAACTTCGAAATTTACCACGAATTGAGTCAGCTCGGCCAAAGTCCAGAAGTCCTGTCGTCTTGTAAACATCTGATATTCCGGCAGCATATTTTCATATATGCGTTCTAGCTCTTGTTCCTCTGAAAGTCCCGCGCGTCTCATCTTTAGTCGGAGATCGACTAGGTATTCCTTGAATGACTCGTGTTTCCTCTGATAGTGCGTCCGGATTTCGTCTTCCAGACGTTGGTAGTATCGGGGTGACAGAAAGAATTCTAGAAATTCCCGGCGGTCTTCGGTCTAGGACTTTCCTTGTAATCCGCTGGTGCGGATCGGCCAGTCAGTAACACCCCAAAAGCGTGCGAGAAGCTCTTCCGGTCAATCCGGTATGTGTCTGCCCGCTCTTCTACGTGTTCAACGAATGTGAGTGGGTCGGAGGGGCCATCGAAGGATAGGCCCCATATTATCACCTTGTCTACCACTACGGAACCCGCGTTCGCGTCGACCAGGGGAGTATTGGCGCGCGACGCTCCCTGGGATTTCCCTCGTGTTCCGGGGGACGCACTGCGTGGCTGGTACTCGGCGTGCTGGTCGCGGCGTCGGTGTCCGGCGTACATTGCAGACGGACTTTTGAATTCACAGGAACCTTAAACAACCAACTACTTTTCTTTTCTAACTCTACCCAGTAACTTTTAGAGTCGACTACTGTTTTAAAGATCCAGTTCGCCGCTTTATTTGGCTTTTGAGGCTGAATCTCACATGCATTATCATTGGCAGAATTCCAGGGCCAACTTCCTTTGCATATTCTCTTATTTAGTTGCCATTTCTGACATTGATTTAAGCTGGCTTCCGTCATTATGTGATAGGAAAATATCTCAAAATTATAAATTAAATATTCGGACGTTGTATGCACCATTATTATCCGATCTTCATTTCGAATTGGCACCGGAATAAGCCTGAACAATTTGGATGGATGCCTGCTAAACAATTTATCGTCGATGAATAAACCCCTGGCTGTTAACAGTGTATATACCTCCTTAAGTTCCGTACCTGACCGTTTTCCTGGAATTACTAGGTTCTCCGAAAGACTCTGCTGAATTTTGGGAATTTCTTTTTTAAGCTGATTTGGCCTGAGAATATTTGTATTTAGCCTACCGTGATTAATATCAATCAACAGGCTTCTAATACCTGCTTGAATTCTTTCGCCTTCTCCAATCAATGAGTGTAGCTGTTTCGTAACCATAAAGAATTTTATTGATTCCTTATAAACATAATAATTTTCTTTAAGAACTTCTGTCATGTTCTCAATTCCTATTTGCATACTTCTAAAATTTGAGTTAACATCTTCTGTTGTTCTCCTTAATAGATTAGAAGTTGAATCAACCACAGATGTTTGTTTTTGAATTAGTTTATCAAGGTTGTTCTGGTTATCTAACAAATTCTTCATATTTTCTTCTAATTGCTCTCTATCATCTTCATCCATTATACCAATTGGATCATTTGTTTCGTCATTAATTATTGTGTTTACCAGTACAGTTTCTTCAACAGATTGCTGCTGAGGCCAAAGTTCTTTTGGGTTAGCTAGCCATCTTGGACCTTTCCACCAAAGATCACAGTGTGTCAATTGTTTTGAATCAATTCCCCTAGATGCTAAATCTGCTGGATTATCCTCTGACTTCACATGATTCCATTCAGTATTTTTTAATTTCCTAATGTCTTCCGTTCTTCGTCTGATAAATTTAACCTTACTCTGGCCATTCTTGATCCATGCTAAAGTAATAGTGGAATCACTCCAAGCATATATTTCTACCTTACTGGTTAATGACTCTTTTATTCTTTGGATCAGTAAACTTAACAAATGAGCGGCGCACAGTTCTAGTTTAGGGATAGTTTTTCTATTTTTTACAGGAGTGACTCTACGTTTGCTATCTATTATAGTTACAGCATCTCCTACTTTAGCATACACTACTGCAGCATATGCTTTTTCTGAGGCATCAGCAAATCCATGTAGTTGAATACTTATGCCACTTCTAGAATTAATCCATCTTTGGATTCGAATATTTTCTAAATATAATATATTTTCCTTATATGCTTCCCAGTATTTCGAATCTTCTGCTGCTAATTCCTGATCCCATTCACTTTTGCTTATCCAAAGTTTTTGAATGAAAAGCTTTCCTAAAATAGTCACGGCAGCCAACCATCATAAGGGATCATATATTTTAGATAATATCGATAGTACTTTCCTTTTGTTTGTAAATTTGGATGACCCACAGCTTACTTTAAACTTAAATAAATCCTTTTGTGGTTTCCATTGAAGTCCAAGTGTTTCAACACTCTCATTTTCAATAAGACTAAGAACCTTGTTATACCCAGTGTATTATTTCTGAATTATTTTGTAATTCGTTTGAAACTAGTTGGACAACATTTTTGGCGTCTTCTACAGAATCGCTTCTTAAAAAAATCGTTTCTTATTATTTCACTTACAATTTTTATTTTGACATTTATCTGCTATGTCCACCAGAACCCTAGTAGCTAAGTATGGTGCAGATGCCATACCATAAGTGACTGTTGTTAGTTTATAATTTTTAATTTTTTCTTCTGGAGAATTTCTCCATAAAATATATTGATATTTTTGGTCATTTTCATTTATTTTAATCTGACGGTACATTTTTTCAATGTCCGCAGAAACAACAATTTCCCATTTCCTCCATTTAACAATAATGTCAAAAATATCCTTTTGAACTCGTGGTCCAACCCACATTATGTCGTTCAAACTTTTGTTATTAGTGGTTTTTGCTGAAGCATAAAAAACTACTCTTAATTTGGTCAAGAGGCTTGAATCTCTAATTACAGCCTGGTGCGGCAAGAAATATTTGCCTTCATTATTCACCTCAACCATGTGTTCTAAATCCATGTATTCTTTCGTGAATTTAGTGTAGTCAACCTTAAGTTTTTCATTTCTTTGTAGTTTTTTCTCCAGATTCATGTAACGAGCTATGGCTTGTTTCTTTGAATCTCCTAAGGTGACATCCTCCTTGAATGGAATTGACACCATGTATCGCCCATCTGAAACCTTTTTTGTAGTTTTAATAAATTTATTTTCACAGATTTCAGACTCGATATCATTTTTTTCCTCTTTTTCAACTTCCCAATAGCGATCTAAATCTTTTAATTCTATTGTTGTAGCTACAATGGTTTCTTTACCATTGGATTTTTTACATCCAGAAACTATCCACCCGAAATCAGTTTTTTGTCCAAGGAGCCCGTCTATTTTTTCACTCCATTTTGCAAAATGTGAGAATATACGTCTGCTCCAATGATTAGATCAATACGACCCGGTTTATTAAAATCGCGGTCTGCTAATTTAAAGTTCTTCCATTTTTTCTGATCAACATTAATTGTGTTGACTGGAAGTGCCTTCATAAGCTTTGGGAGAATAAGTGCTTCAATTTCTAAATTTTTCGGAGAATTTCTTATCGAAATAACCGCTTTGTGCTTGGAGATGCACGTTCCTGTGGAAGATACTCCACTTATTGCAGTATGAAACCGGAATTTTTTCAATTTTAAAATCTGTGCAGACTCTTCTGAAATGATTGTGCTTTGAGAGCCACTATCAATCAATGCTCTTAATTGTTCAAAGCCTCCATACCTCGACTTTACTTGAATCAAGGCCGTGGCCAACAAGGCTGGACCTGTTCTACACGTATTCACTTTTTCTGGATTATGACCTGCAAAGTGAAGTAAAGTGTGGTGAGGTTTACGACAAGTCGAACAAAGCTGCTCGCTTATACATTTCTTTCCCATCTTAGGCAAATCCCATTTTTTCTTACCCAGTCAGACCGTTCTGCTGGATTCATTATTTTAAATTTATGGCATTGAATTAAATAATGCCCTGGTAGTTTGCAATATGCACAATTGTCACTATAATTTTTATTCTTGTTATTATTAATCATTTTCTTTACAGGTTTTGAGCCTTTGCTCTAAAAAGTCCATGACATCAGAAAGTGCCTGTATTTCTTTTGTCTTTTTAACATGGCTTTCATATAAATTAAGTGATTCTTTATTGAATTTCCGAAGAAATATGTGAGCGAAAATTGCATCCAATTCTTCTGGCATATCGATTAGCCTATTCATGTGCTCTGAGAAAATTTTCCTTTTATTTTCAAACCGCTTGGTCAAAAACTCCCAAGTGGCTTCGTAATTCTCCCCAGAGCCAAGCAATAAATGAGTCACCATATTCCTGGCTTCTCCTTTTAATGCTGACTTCAGATAATTAAATTTGAGTGAAGGACTAAGATCCTCCCTCGTATGAATGAGCTCTGTGAAGAGGCATTTATTTAGCACTCTTTTTCTCCACTAATGCTCTAATGGCACTTACACTGCACTCAATTAATGAGCTGTTCATTTATAATGCTCTATGGCATTTATTTGGCACTTATTCATTTTATTTTTATGCACTTTTTATTTTCACAGTTGCTGATGTATGGCCTCAAGAACGCCTTACCACAAATTTTTATGGTAAACACAACAACCTTTAGTTATTAAAACACTATAAAGTGTTTGTTTTAATTTAAAACATAAAAGATTCTTTTGTAACTTTTTGCTTTTTTTTATACTCTGTCCCTTACCATATAGGGGGAAACAAGAGTTAATTATTTTCGCTACCTTTAGCTGCAAGATAAATTTATCAATGCTTAAAGGAGCTGGCCTTTCTCTGAGTCCCTTACCATATAGGGAGAAACTGCAGAGTTTTACGAAGTTCAATTTCTTCGAAGGCTCGATTGACCAAATGTAAAGGTTCCAAATAAGAAGACTTTACTTGTGAGTTGATAATTTCAAACTGAGTCTTTATTTTCTAAGTCCTAGCTTAGGTAGCTAACATGAAATTTACATATTCTAATCTTATCTCTAACTAGACCAACGCAGTGGCCATCTGTTCCCCAGATGTGGAAAACTGTATCAAGTGCAAGAATTTTCCACTGCAAGATATCCCTTATCTTCAAGGAAATGCTACGTGATCGCTTGCATCTTTATTTAAGGGATGAAACCCACGCAGGAGTTCGTTGTTTATCCCAGATATCTATATCCTAACGCTCAGGCGTTGTTTATTTTTAGATAAGGCATTGCTTGAGCGTTTCACTAGCTATACATACATTTCTTATGTAAATTCTTTTATATATTCATGTTCGTCTGAACACCTATCCAGTAACAAATTCAGATGCAATGTAAATACAATACTTTATGTAGTAAAAGCAATATTAATGTCAAAAATTGATTTCGGGCTCCACCTTTATGGCACAGCGCCCAAATCAGCCCTCAACAAATTAAAAACAATGTACTACTCAGCTATTAGACTCGCTCTTTGCGCTTTTCGTTCAACCCCAACAAACAAACATTTTACCAATAGAATATAGAACAGATCATGCCATCCAAAAAAACTTCAAATTAATCATGAATTCAAAACAATCTCCCATAGAAACTATGTACAATTGATTTAGGGACAGTGTTTGATTTAGGGACAGTGTTTTCTACCGACTCGCCCTTAATTTTTTCATTTTTATACCCGTTACTGGTAGAGTAAAAGGGTATACTAGATTCGTTGAAAAGTATGTAACAGGCAGAAGGAAGCGTTTCCGACCATATAAAGTATATATATTCTTGATCAGGATCAATAGCCGAGTCGATCTGGTCATGTCCGTCTGTCCGTCCGTCTGTCCGTCTGTCTGTCCGTATGAACGTCGAGATCTCAGGAAAGTTGAGAATTAGGCATACAGACTCCAGAGACATAGACGCAGCGCAAGTTTGTCGATTCATGTTGCCACGCCCACTCTAACGCCCACAAACCGCCCAAAACTGCCAGGCCCACACTTTTGAAAAATAATTTAATATTTTTTCATTTTTGTATTGGTATTGTAAATTTCTATCGATTTGCAAAAAACCCTTTTGCCACGCCTACTCTAACGCCCACAAACCGCCCGAAGCTGCCACGCACAGACTTTTGAAAAATGTTTAGGTATTTTTTCATTTTTGTATTAGTCTTGTAAATTTCTATCAATTTGCCAAAAAAAACTTTTTTTCCACGCCCACTCCAACGCCCACAAACCGCCAAAAACTGTCAGTGTTGAAGACTCTCCTTCGCACTTCCACTAGCTGAGTAACGGGTATCAGATAGTCGGGGAACTCGACTATAGCGTTCTCTCTTGTTATTTTTAATTTTTTCTAACACCATCATTATTAAATCATACTGCTTCGTGTTAAAATATTCATGATCGACAACGCCGATCTTCAACAAATTGCTATGATTAGCAATGAAACATTTTTGAAGCTCATTTAAATTTAGAATTTCTACATCTGTTAATGTTGGTTTTACTTCCAAATTTCTAATTTCCAAAATAATTTCGGACTGCTTCTTAAGGAATTGAATAGTCTTTTCTGACATCATTTTGAAAAATTTTTTTTTTTTATATAGATGGGCTTGATTTGATTGAAAGTTCTTAATATATATAGTACGTGTGTATGTATTGTATATGTATTTATATATATATGTGTGTTTGTATAAACAGAAAAGCTGATGTCGTCGTTGTTGCTGCTACTGTTGTTGTTGCTGCTGTTGCTACTGCTGTTGCTGCTTTTGCTGCTGCTGTTGTTGCTGCTTCTGCTGCTGGTAGAGGCTTCTTTGAATTTGACTTCCTTCTCTTTTTAGCCATTTATTTCGGCATTTATGCTCTTTTGGCAAATACACTAAAAATAAGCTTTTAGATCTTGGATAGGCCGACTCAGAATTCCCATGCACCGCAACGCGACACTCCGGATAGGCAGTGTACGATTACCGCTTCTGGACGTTCTTAGCGCGGAGCGCTGTACTTATTTTGCTGGGGTCAGCATTGTTTGTGAAGCTACTTAGTTGCTAGGGTATTGTTTATGTAAAACTACTTAGTTGCTGGGTGAAATATATCGAGTGCTCTTTTCAGCTGTTAACTTATATATATACATTTATCTATAGACAATATTTTTTTTTTATGTGTATTACGTTTTTCAACTTTATGTCTAGTAATTCCCAGGATCCTTGCACCAAGGCAAGAGCTCTCAGAGCAACGTTTGAAGTCGTAAATAGCCTGCAAGTTTTCTGATGTGTGCTCCGTTGCCCAGTGGTGAATTTGATACTCTCTGGAAAACAAATTATTGTCAACTAATGTAGCTTTTGCTTACTAGCCAACAATATAATAATCAATAAAAATATAATATGAATACAACTACGATGAAATGAGTAGGTAAATCTGTAGAGGATGCTAACTCGAGAAGTTGAGTTGGTCAAAAATTATGACAACGAACTTAACGAAAATGGATCGAATTGCGTTACCCGCGACAATCCATTTGGCACACACATTGCCCGATCGTTTTACAATCAAGCGACTGCTTAGCTTCTGGTGCTTGAATACCGGATGCCCCTCCCCCGGGCCATCCAGGACAAGGGCACTATTATGACGACGTAAAAGGGCTATACAGTTTCTCTATGGTTATGTCTTTTGGGCTTAGGAAACTAGACTTCTTATATATGTATGTTTCCCGATAAATTAGCAGCGGTTTTTCGCTTTTTTAATTTTAATATTTTTTGTGGATGAAGTTACTTTCTAAAGCGTCCCATTCGCCCCAATTTTTGAAAATTGTACTTTATCTTTACCTTTCCATCAACCAATGTACTGCCTTTTAAATTAGGTATTAGTCGTAAAAATCGGACAACAGCAGATTTTAATTTCTTCATGTATATAGTAGCAGTCACCTGATGCGTGGACTGCTGTTAGTTCTCAGGAACTACAAAAGCATAAAAGTTGAGATTAAGCATTCAGACTCCCAAGACATAGAAGCAGCGCAAGTTTGTCGATTCATGTTGCCACGCCCACTCTAACGCCCACAAACCGCCCAAAACAGCCACGCCCACACTTTTGAAAAATGTTTTAATATTTTTTCATTTTTGTATTGGACTTTTAAATTTCTATCGATTTTCAAAAAAACTTTTTGCCACGCCCACTCTAACGCCCACAAACCGCCCAAACCGCTCTCTTGTTTATATAGCAATTTTGTAAATCGTATTTTTAATTAAGCAAATTACATTTCTTTCAAGGTTTTATAATAACACAAATATTTGGAGAAAGCTTATTTCATCTGCAACGGAAATGTTTTGTACACAAGAAGGTTACGATATGGTGAAAATTTTTTACGATAAGCATTATGGACATTTTGGCAGTGCACAACACCTTATAGAAAGATCACTTCGAAATATACAAGATGAAATTTATTGGAGTAAACAAAATATACCCGTAATAGAAGAGTGGATTGACCAATATTTGTCTCACACCCCAAAACGTACATATGTAGCTTATAAGGTATAATAAAAGGTATGATATATGTATACATATTCGCAAATAAAAGTTTGTTTAAAATTACTTCGTTTCCAAATCTCTCTTTTTTTACATAAGGTCTAAAAAATTATACACTGATTCGCTAAAGGGTAGGTATATAATTTTATTAAATTTAATATATTTTTTTTTTAACTTTTACGTTAGATCAATAGTGCACCGGTCCTAAGATTAGAAAATTATAAAAACTCTACATACAGTTTCGGGGTGTGTTGTTACAAAATATTTAAAATAGATATACTCGATATACTCGTTAATTCACTATCGATACATCATATATTAGTATCGATCGGTATATAAATAAGATAATATAATTAAAAATTATTGCTCATTAGCTAACTGGTTACGTAGACGCTTTTTATAAGACCATAATACGTTAACAGTTCACAAATCAAACAGTCAAGAATCCGAATCATAAGGACGCAACTAGCTTGTTAAAGTCAGAATGATATCAACAAAGAAAATGCAGTTCGACAATTAACGACTGTCAAATAAACAATTCAAAGGCCACAACCGTTGACATGGAAATTTTACTCTAGTAATTGGGCAATTTTTTCAGTCGGAACGGACATTGAATAAGAATATTCTGGGATTCAAGAAGGTTCGACACCTCAGGACCCAGGAGGGAGTAGAAAATCCGGGACTGGAATAGCAGGATGAACGCTAAAGGACACATCGTCAAGGAAGACCCTCATTTCAAACTAGTAGATAGAAAGTTTCAAGATCGGCGGCAAACAATCCGAATACACAACCAATTCTAGTAATAGACTACCACCAGGACAAGATCTTTGGCGAGCAGCATTGATACTGATACTGAACAAAGAACAGAAAATAGTGAACCTAAGCATTTTTGAATGCCTGCCAAAAACAGGAAAAATAAAAGAAAAACAACTGCAAGCCCAACCCAAGTGATATTATATATATATAAAATATTTTCTTTATTCTTTAACGTCTTGTCTATAATATGTTGGGCCACTTATATATCCATGCATAATTAAAACTTAATATCTAGGAATGTCGAGAATACAAAACATCGAGGGGTCATCTCACAGGATTAGATTGGAGTAAGTAAGAACACAGTTTCCTGATTTTCTTATTATCTGTTTACATACATATATTATTATTTCCATACATAACAAACCTTTGTCCTTATTACCGAAATTGTATAAGGCACTTTCAGCCGCGTTCGGGCAATGCAATTTTACTGACTAAAATTAAATGTTTAATAATTAATATTTTTATAAATAAAGTTAACTTACAAATCTAATTTTTATTGCAGGCACTTTATAAATTTTGTTTTCGTTATGTTGGAGAGGTGACGGGCTTACCAAGATCCCACGTCCTAAATCGGCGTGCATACGCTGGCAACCTTATGCCTGAAAATCAGATGCCTCTCCCACGGCCCAAGTCCTTTTTCAGGACAAGGGCAGTAAAATGCCGAAGGAACGTAATGCGACCAATGAAAGGACTGTTCGTATTCATTGAGAAATAGTACTATTTGTATAACTTTCAGCTGCATTTGCCAATTAGACTGATCGTAGAACATTGGACAAGGAGTCTCAGTTCCAGCTTGCTAATTCTTTTATTATATGCCTAAACAATATAACATTAAGTTACCAACGATGAGACAGAGAAAAAGCGTAAGTGTTTATGAATAGAGATTTGACTTTTTGACCACTTTCGTTTATAATTATTTAAAATCGTATGTTCATTGTTATACCCGTTACTCGTAGAGTAAAAGGGTATACTAGATTCGTTGAAAAGTATGTAACAGGCAGAAGGAAGCGTTTCCGGCCATATAAAGTATATATATTCTTGATCAGGATCAGTAGCCGAGTCGATCTGGCCATGTCTGTCTGTCCGTCCGTCTGTCTGTCCGTCTGGCCGTCTGTCCGTATGAACGTCGAGATCTCAGGAACTACAAAAGCTAGAAAGTTGAGATTGAGTATACAGACTCCAGGGACATAGACGCAGCGCAAGTTTGTCGATTCAGGTTGCCACACCCACTCTAACGCCCACAAACCGCCCAAAACTGCCACGCCCACATTTTTGAAAAATGTTTTGATATTTTTTCATTTTTGTATTAGTCTTGTAAATTTCTATCTATTTGCCAAAAAACTTTTGGCCACGCCCACTCTAACGTCCTTCGCACTTACACTAGCTGAGTAACGGGTATCAGATAGTCGGGGAACTCGACTATAGCGTTCTCTCTTGTTTTGTTATTGGAATAACTACTTTTAAAATGTCTTAAAATCAAAAATGTGAGATATACTTGTTATAATACCAACCAGCTAAGTGCAGGTCGACTTTTTTCATTAACGTTAATTTATATTTACGACTTATTAGTTTAAGCCTTTTGGCCGACACTGCGACGTTCTAGGTTCACCCCTGGTCGTCTGAGAGGTTCGAGTCCAGAAAAAGCAGGAGCGCAAATATAATAGTAAGGCAGTTAGCGATATAATGTGGACCTAACGTTTGTTTGTCGATCCAGTACAGTGGGTGTGGGGAAACGTAAAAGCTTAGAAGCCAGGTCATTTGAGAGGTTCTGCCGACATACTAGGCCCAGTAGCCAGGTCGTTTTTGAGGCTCGAGTCCAGAGAATACTCCTCTTACTCTGGGAAGAGAGGAAATTAAATTCTTTTTTAATTTTCTTGTGTGCCTGCTCGGTTCGCACGTACACATCAGGCAATCGCTAGGTTCACGTACGTAGTCTCCGACACAGTCGACCAGGTCTTCACCATAATTCCTGCCGCCTCTTCGGGTCCTTCTTCGGTTTGGCCCCGCCTGTTGAATGATTCCGGACTTAGCGTGGCTCGTCGTGTTGGACCTTAGCTACCTGTGTCTCAATTCGGAGACTTTCCTTGTCCCATGCTAACTATTACGACTGTAGCTTCCTTGCTGACTTTGCTGATTTACGTTGTTGACTAGTATCCTCGCTCTCCTTAACTGTCCAGCTTCCAGAGTCCGGCCTGTATATATAGGCCTCCTTTAATGGTATTTCCCTTTTGTCTTCAGTCTCCGGATCCAAAGTCCACGGTCCGGTCCAAAGTCCCGCTGTTGTCTTGCCGTCCTGCTCCAAAACGTGCCGTTTCTCTTTCGCTCTCCGTGATCTCTCCTTCCAACCGTCTGTTCTCCACTCTCTCTTTCTACCGGTTCTGTTTCTCCAAACTTGTTTTCTACTGGTTCAGTTTCTCAAAACTCTCTTTCAACAGCTCCTCGGCTTGAATTGTTGCGTTGCAACGGCAGGCCCCCCTCATGCAATCTTCATTTGCATTTCTGCGGAGTTTTAAGTTCTCACACCTCCCCCTTTCTTTAGAAAATATTAAATTCGGCCTTGCAGTCCGTGCGGAAAAATCCTGAGACCCCGTCAACGCTCACAGCTCTGTCTTGAGTTCCACAGCGCCGATCTCCTTTCAGTGATCGTTCCCCGTTCCTCCTTTTTAAATTTTGCCGCCGATTCTTATTTTTGTGAAGCCACTCCTTTCTTCACACCTCTTTCCGCATTCCGTATTCTTGTCCTTTTGTCATCTGGCCACACTACTTCCTGTCGATCGATTATTGCCGATAGATCCTGATAACTTCCGTGGGTGCGGCGTTGCCACTCGATGACCATTGTATTTCTGTAGTGTGACCCGTCATATGCCGATAGTCCCAATACTTTTGCCCATCGACTAGCACTATCGAGTGCCGTTCGACCGCCTTGTGATCGAGTCGCCTCCTTCCCTAAGCACATGGTGACAAAGCAACTGCCGACAAAAGAAGGAATTTAGGCTAAGGTAAGTTTTCTATTTTACTTTCTCTTTTCCCTTCACTTATTCCATTTTCTCTTGGCACCGTGGCCCTCTCCTGCACCCAGCCACCCTCCCCTCTGATGGACGCCCGACATTGCGGATTTATGCCCTCTCTTCTTCTGCACTTCGACACACACGTAAGTGCCTGCCCCTCCTCTGCATCCCGACGTACTCGACCTTCCTTCTCCTTGGTGGTGGTTGTTGAGGCAATATTCTGGTTCGTTCGTGGTCTGCATCCATTGACTCTCGCCTTGGCCTCCCGCTAGAACGACTGTCGGACTCGTAGGCTGCATCCTTTGACTCTCGCCTTGGCCTGACGCTAGAACGGTTGTCGAGTCTCGTCTGTTCTCAGGTACTGTCGTCGATACACAGCCCGTCGTTTGCGACCTTACTTTTCCCTAGTGGTGGGGCTGTTGACTCTGGCGGAGGCCAGACGATTAAGCAGATGTTCTCAGCACGTTCATGGGAAGCAGTACTTCGGTTTGCTCGCGGCGTGGCTCCGTTGACTCTCACCTGTTGGCCTGCACCCCACGTTGCACAGTGGTTCCTCTTGTATGGAGACGTGGCCATAAATACTTCCAGTGCAGTTAGAAACCTTAAATTTGGCCTCAGGGATCCAATAGTGCTTCAGAAAGCATGGTGTAAAAATTATTAGGATTGGAGCCCCCTTCCCCACCAAAATGCAAAAAAACCCTTTTTCAATCACCAATAAGTAGGCAATAATTTTTAAGCAAATAAAACCAGGTTAATTCGTATATATTTTTGACAAATGGGCATCCAGACTTTATACTTTATATATACTGTATGGAGTCTTATTCTTCTCTCTATTCTCTTCTCTATTTTTCTTGTATGGAAAACACTAATGAAAAATATAAAAACGCATATTATAAATTAATTTAATACTTTATTCTCCTCTGGCAAACTATGAACAGATTCAAACAAAGTTGACCTATCCTTTTTCTCAAGGGTTATAAACGGATCGGAGAGTAGAAGGAGTGCAGTCAAAATGTCGGTGTCTGTAATAATCCGTGATATTTTCCGGCTGTGATAAAGTCTACATTTGAGTACTGACGATTTTTTTCGATTATAGCGTGTCCAATAAACAGCAATTTGTTTACAAATGTTGTCAATACATTGAATATGTTCGGTCAATTCAACTATGTAGCCTTTAGTCTTAATTTCATCTTGTACAGCAGTGATAATTTCTTGTATTTTTTCTGTATAGATACTCTTTTTTGTGCACCATAATTTAAAAAAGTGATGGCGTTCAAACACACACTGATACAAATCGCCGTCTAAAACCAAATCGAATTTACACAGAAAAAATGACAAAATAATTCATTAAATGAGCATTAAAAATTTTACACACAGGAAAGACAAAATCACACAGACAGCACGATAAAAGGGCAAAACAGAGATTTCGTTGCCAAATTTGACCTTGAAAAATAAGAGATTGGGTTAGTATATTAACAATAAATAGCACATCCGCAACTTTCCGAAAAATTCTCAAACAGTTTTATTACCTCAAGAAACTCTTTAATACAATGTCATAACCATTTATTTCGGAGTTTCGACGGAACACAACTAAAACTTTACGTAAACATAAAAAAGACGTTTACAAAATACACAAAAAAGGTTAAATCAAATATAATTACAAAAAAAGTGTTACTCTATGAAATTAACTGAACATAAAGAATATATAAAAGTAAATACCTTCAAATTTAAACTGAATTTTAAATTATATTAATCTGAAAAGTATTACTGACGTTGTTTTGCTATTGGGCTTTTTCAATAGCTGTTGCGAAAAATAAGTAGCCGAAGAATTATTTGTCTTTTTATTTGGTTAATTATACTGCCAGCTGGGGCCGACCAAGAGCCATAACGAATGCACAAATTAAGTCTTTGCCGAAAAACGAAGAAGTGACAATTGGCGGGAAAGACAGCCGAATGCTGAGCCAAAGCTTAATGTAGGAAGATAACAAAGAGAAGAAGGAATGAGCGCCGTACAGATAAATTCGTGCGAGAACAGCAGTTTGCACTATGGGCATCGCCACTGCTACTACTGACTACTTCGGCTTACAATATTAAGAATATAAGATTAGTCTAACGCACAGTTTTGGCGGCTGCATGACCCAACATCCTCCCCCGGTGGAAGCTTGGCTTTCAACAGAGTCCTCAAGGGGAAGCAGACACAGCTTGTTCACTGCCCGCCTTATTACTCCAGACGCGGTCCTCAACTCTGCAATTTGAGCGACGCCGTCTCTGCCAGGAATCAACTGCACGACTCTCGCCAAAGGCAATTTTATTGGGGATAGATTCTCGTCCTTAACAAGAACGACGTTGTCCACGGCAACCCCAGGCTTAAGGCTGCACCACTCGGAGCGCCGCTGGAGCGTCAAGTATTCTTCCTTCCACCGCGATCAAAAGATTTGCTGGAGAAAGGAAATGCGCTGCCAAGAGTTAAGCCGATTATAGTTAAGGCCCGTTACATCTGGCTCGTTAAATGACGAAGGCGGACCACTGTTGAGAAAATGCGCCGGAGTGAGGACGTCCAGATCGGCAGGGTTCTCTGAAAGGGGAACTAAAGGTCTGGAGTTAATAACTGCCGAGATGTGGCACACCAGTGTCCTCAGCTCGTCGAAGTTCAGAACCGTCGTACCCACAGCGCGGTAGAAATGATGCTTGGCCGTTTTCACCGCCGCTTTCCAAAGTCCACCGAAATGGGGCGACCGTGGAGGGATGAGCCGCCAGTCAATCGTCTCCGAAAGGCAAAAATTCTGAACGGAGCCTTGATGTTCGCAGTTGAGAAATAACCTTCGAAGTTCCAGAAGTTCATTCTTGGCGCCGACAAAATTGGTGGCGTTGTCCGACCAAATTTGCTTTGGCTTCCGCCGGGTGCATATGAACCTCTTGAGTCCGCACAGAAACGCAACTGTCGAGAGATTCTTGATCAGTTCCAGGAGCACTGCCTTGGTTGCAAATTATATAAATACGCAGACGTATAATTTAACCGACGGCGTGTTGCGAGTAACCGACTTGTGAAAGAAGGGTCCACAAAAGTTTATACCAGCAACCTCAAAAGCGTGAGATTCCTTCAAGCGCTCATTGGGAAGATCCGCCATTATGTGCTCTATCAGTCGCGGCTTAATCCGAAAACATCTGATGCATCTATTTACGGCCTTGGTAACCGTCTTCCTCCCCCAAACAGGCCAATATTGGGATCGAATTGCACCCAGAAGAGCTCGAGTTTCGGCTTAAAGATTGGTTTCATGGTAATGCGAAATAATTGCCAGAGTCACCGGATGGGACCTTGGAAGGATTTTCGGGTGGCGGCCATCAAAGCCCTATGACGAATTCCGGAGGCAACCGCCTACTTTAAGAAGTCCAAATTGGTCCAGTAACAGCGAAAGCGAGGATATGGGACTAGACGAGGAAACTCTGCCCAGCGTTTTTAGGCACTGCATGTCCTTCCATAACTGCGCGCGCTGCACCAAACGCAGCAACATCATCTCTCTTGAATGTGTGCGACGGTGATCACAGGATTACGAATTCCAGTACAAAATTTGTAAATGTATGCAAACAGCCGTTGCAGTGAGGGGTAAGAATTTGCAAATTTGGAGCTAGCAACTACATCCACGTACGGCGACTTTACGATGAACACACTTCGACGAAATTCAAGCACCGGTTTCTCAGGACAAACAGCTGATGGCCAATCTCTTTCAGGCTCCATAAGATAGGCGGGTCCATGCGCCCAGAGTGACGACTCGCAATCTACCTCCTCCTTTATGGCTTGAACTATTGGGCCGGAATGTTTTCCTCGCTGGCTAGAGAAGAAACGCGTGACGCTATTAAGGCGCTACCGCACGGGCGCGCGCAGCCTCCAGATACAACCCAGCCCATACGAGTTTTTTGAAGCAGTGGCAGTCCTGGCAACAACTTTATCTGGCCCACGCACAGCAGCTCATAAAACAGGCTAGCTCCTATTAACAGGTCAACACGCTGAGCTTTATGAAATTCCGGGTCGGCGAGCTGCACGTTTTCTGAAATCTTCAAGTCAATCAGTCGCGAAATTGGAATACCCGATTCCAGTAACGGAGCCAGATGACCTCAACCTCTTAAGTTGCAGTTGATTTGCAAACCGAGAGGTGACCAAGTGCAGTTGAGAGCCAGAATCTAACAAGGGACGAACAGTCCCGACCGATTCTGCACAAGAACGGTTGCAGTGGTTAGCAGAACAAGGTCACTACCGAGAATGTCATGGCAATTGGAGTAGAAGAAGTCGAAAGTGGGGCGAAAGGCTCAGTGTGGGAACTTGAAGACACCGGAACATGTGGCTGCGACATTTAGATGGAGAAGCGTATGATGCCTGATTCCACAGGTGCGGCAGCGGTTCGAGCTGCATTGCCGTAGCTGATGACCTGCCTTAAGGCAATTTAGGCAAAGTGCTAGTCTCTTTGCCTTGCGCAGACGATCTACTGCTACTCTCTAAATTGCGGGCATTAATATATGGCATGCCCTGCATTATGGCAAAGCATGCAACCAAGAGAATTTTGGGTGGTAGCAACTAGCGTCGAACGATTTCTGCCCACCTGAACGCCTGGCGTAATAATTGCCATGGCGCAATCCACGGCCTCTAAAGTCCTACATCGATGCTCCAGGAACGCCGCCATCGATCCCCGCGACGGAATTAGACTAACAAAGCGCTCCTTCCACTTAGCTTGACTCGCCGCATCGGCGATTTGCGATTTGCTCAGTGGTGCCCAAACACTTCAACGCACGGATGTGAGCCTTAAACTTGTCCGACAATTCCCGATGCGATGCCTCTGAACCATTCCGTACTACTTTTAGACCCAGAATCTCGGTGATGTGTGCCTGAAAAACGAGGCGCCGATTATCAAATCTTTTTTGAAGCAAATCTAAAGCCGCAGATGCTGGAACTTCTCAATGTGGGAGAGGTCCGGATGGCTGTCGATTATGCTCGTGAATACGGAGTAGAAATCCGCCCAGTTTGCTTAGCCTCCGCCGAAGGTTGGCAGCTGCACAGGCGGCAACGGCATCGGCCTCGGCCGCGGCTGCGTCTGATGACCACTACACGGGTGGGGCACAATACCTTCCGCAAACGTAGAGTGCGGCACGAAATGCACATTGCGTTTGGCTATTTCCGCGCGCACACTAGTCTTGAATTCAACGATGAATTCATCGAAACTCTCGCTCATTTCACTGCCAATTTCGTCGAAATCAAATTCCTCCAGTTCTGTATGCAGAACTTTGAAGGAACATTGCAGCTCATCAATCTGCTCCAGCCTAACCGTAAGAGTGGGTTCGCCGTAACCGCTTAGCGTCTCATTAGACAGCGATGTTTGTAGCCTCTGCATTGGCTTTGCACTTTAAAAAGGTCACCCAGTTTTTGTCACTTTTAGCGGGCATAGCAACAAATCGCTTTAAATTTGGTTTAGCGGGAAGATGAGCACAAAATAAATGCCGAAAATGCAAGCGGAGTCAATGCACGTAACGGGGCGGTCTGCACTTGATATATGTAGCAATGTATGTATTTAATATAATATTTAAATAAATATAAATATGTATGTACGTACATGCAAGAGCTCAAACAGTTACAATGCTAGCTCGCTTAAACACGGACACTATCACCGAAATCGCCACTCGCTTGTCCAACCGAATGCTTTTTAATATATTTATGTAAACGGGATATGTGCATTAATTAATGCATGCCAATTAACACTATCACTTCGGGGTCACCAAATGTTTAGCTATTGAGCTTTTTCAATAGCTGTTGCGAAAAATAAGTAGCCGAAGAAAGTTTTGTCTTTTTTCCGATACAGTTTATTTCGTTAATTATACTGCCATCTAGGGCCGACCAAGAGCCATAACGAATGCACAAGTTAAGTCTATGCCGAAAAACGAAGAAGTGACAATTGGCGGGACAGACAGATAACAAAGAGAAGAAGGAATGAGCGCCGTACAGATAAATTCGTGCGAGAAAAGCGGTTTGCACTATGGGCATCGCCACTGCTACTACTGACTACTTCGGCTTACAATATTAAGAATATAAGATTAGTCTAACGCACAGTTTTGGCGGCTGCATGACCCAACAGACGTTTTACATTTTTGAATCTCGCTTCGTTATCAGGAAGAATGCTTCGCAAATGAGCTTGTGCTTGCGACTTCAATTCTATTTTTAGAAAGTACCGTAAGCTTTCTAGAAAAACCCGGTTTAATCTTGAATTGTCTGGACATTTTAGAGATAATTTGTTTACTTTTTGCGCAAATCTAGTCTGATTCATATTTTTTGAATTTTGGCTTCTGGGGGAACCACAGTGCTCTGGGGAAAAAGCAGTGCGTTTGGGGGCCAGAAGTAACGAACTCATTTTGTGGGTCTGCTCGCTGCGAAATACGTGCGGCTAGCTCAGAAGATTTCGTGTGTTCGTCCCACCAAATTTAAATTAAAACGTGATCACCCGGATATCAGTAACAACACCTTGCAATCATCGTTCCTTTGATCTTTATTCTTGCCTTATACTGATTTATACTGTGAATTAATTACCCGGACGTGTATCACCTGGCACTGCCGCAGACACACGTAGTTGGTGCTGAGAAGAAAGGCTGTGGGCTTAGGGAAGCGTTACCCAGACTAGACTGAACAAGGGCTGGCTCTTAAGGCGTACGTCTCGCTAGATGCAGCCTCCTGTCCCTTGCTCTGTCCCGGCCGGTTCCGCCAGACGCCTGTTCAGTTCCTACCGACACTCCGCGCAATCGTCCGGTTTACGCCGCAGTCCCTGTAGCAAGACGCCCAGTGAAAATCGAACGTTCCACCCTACCTTTTCTCTCTAGCTAGTGCGGACGGACCTGGGTTGTCGGCTTAACGACTTCGTTCTGCTGTCTCTCCGCTCTCGTCGTCCCGAGTGGTGCGGACCGTGTCGCTGAGGGCCCGTCACTTGGGCTGAGTATTGTCGTCGTATGCGGACTCACGGTAGCTAACGGCTGCGATCCCCAATGCAAACTAGTGAAAGAACAACACGCCCACGTCTGCGCTGACTGGTTGTGCCGGTACCACGCCTGCTCGGTTCGCACGGACACCCCAGGCAATCGCCAGGTACACGTACGTAGTCTCCGACACAGTCGACAGGGTCTTCGCCTCTTCGGGTCCTTTTTTGGTTTGGCCGCGCCTGCTGAATGCTTCCGGACTATTGGACCTCGGCTACCTGTTTCTCATTTCGGAGATTTTCCTTGTCCCGAACATATGGATCTGGTTCCTTGCTGACTATCACGGCTGTAGCTCCCTTGCTTTTATGTTGTTGACTCGTTTCCTTGTTCTCCTTGACTGTTCAGCTTCCAGCGTTTGGCCTCTTCGCCAAATTAGAATATGGCCTGTTTCTATACAGACACGCTCCCAAAAGCATTCTAAACAAAATAAAAACACCATTCAACTCCGCACTCCGCCTAGCCCTCGGAGCCTATCGCTCTACTCCAATAATTAATTTACTCTACGAATCAAATATTCCCTCTTTAGAAATGAAACGAGACCTTCAAATAGCCAAGCTATCCCAAAACCTAATCTTTTCGAAAAACTCGCCAATTCACAAATTTGTTAAGCACATAAAATCTAAAAAGAAAACACCATCAATAATAGACCAAACAATCAAACTCAGCCTAGAACTTAACCTACCCTACAAGCCAATAAAACTCCATAAATACAAGCCATCATGAATCCTCCCCAACCTAATAGACACATCACTCAGAGGCCACAAGAAACAAGAAACATCCCCAGAATCATACAGAAAATTATTCGAACACGCAAAAAATAAGCTAAAGCCACATAGGGTCATATTCACAGACGGTTCAAAAGTGAACTGCATTATAACATTCGCCATAACAACTGACACAAATATCTTAAAACAGGGCATACTGCCTCCATACTCATCCGAAACAATTGCCATACTAGAAACATTAGAACTAATTAAAACCCGAAGAGGTAAATTTATTATCTGCTCCGACTTCCTATCAGCAATAGACTCAATCAAAAACCCGAATAACAACAGCTTTTACCCAAACCGAATCAGATCCCTATTAACACAACATGCCACTAAAATTAAAATAATGTGGATGCCTGGCCATTCAGGAATAAAAGGAAATGAACTTGCCGATCAAGCTGCAAAATCAGCAAGCAATATGCCACTAATTGTCACCCCAAACATAAACAACACAGATGTAACACGAGAGAACGCTATAGTCGAGTTCCCCGACTATCTGATACCCGTTACTCAGCTGGTGGAAGTGCGAAGGAGAGTCTTAAACACTGACAATTTTTGGCAATTTGTGGGCGTTGGGGTGGGCGTGGCAAAAAGTTTTTTTGCAAATAGATAGAAATTTACAAGACTAATACAAAAATGGAAAAATATCAAAACATTTTCAAAAGTGTGGGCGTGGCAGCTTTGGGCGGTTTGTGGGCGTTAGAGTGGGCGTGGCAAAAAGTTTTTTTGAAAATCGATAGAAATTTAAAAGACCAATATAAAAATGAAATAATATCAAAAAATTTTTCAAAAGTGTGGGCGTGGCAGTTTTGTGCGGTTTGTGGGCGTTAGAGTGGGCGTGGCAAAAAGTTTTTTTAGCAAACCAGATCGACGCGGCTATTGATCCTGATCAAGAATATATATACTTTATATGGTCGGAAACGCTTCCTTCTGCCTGTTACATACTTTTCAACGAATCTAGTATACCCTTTTACTCTACGAGTAACGGGTATAAAAAGACATCTTAAAGCTGAACTTGCGACAAAATAGAAAGAAAACATTATAAACTGCAATCAATGGTACATATCACTTAAAATGAATAACTCATACACCTGCGATTACCTTAAACAATCTCACCAAAATTGGACCAGACTCGACCAAATAAAAATAATACGACTTCGACTAGGACACACAAACATAACCCACCAATACTACCTAAATCCAAATCCAATAATAGTTTGCCCTTTTTGCCAAGGAGATCTTTCAATAAGCCACATAATGAACTCATGTCCATCCCTTATACAAACCAAGCAAGCCATATTTAGCAACGCTAACCCCCTAGACCTTCTTAGCAAGCCCAACCCAGAAAACATACAAAAAATCATACGCTTCCTAAAAAAACAGAATTATACCACCAAATTAAAAAAAAAAACAAATGTACAACAACAAACACAGTAATCATTTTGTCAATTAGCCATTAATTAGATTAAAAAAAATAATAAATAAATAAAAATTGTAAACCAACATAGCCATAGGCCCTGCAGCCAGTGCTATATTACTTAATTTTGTTTAGTTTTGTAAACTGCTCTATCCATTATAATAATAATAATATAGGCCTCCTTTAACGGTATATCCCTCTTGTCTCCAGTTTCCGGATCTAAAGTCCACGGTTATTATCCTTGGCCCGATCCAAAGTCCAGCTTGGACTAGTTCAAAGTCCAGCTGATACCGTTATTCTCCTTACCCTGGCACGATCGTGCCGTCTCCCTCTCGCTCTCCATGTTCTCTCCTTTCAACTGTATGTTCTCCCATCTCTCTTTCTACCTGTTCTGTTTTCCAAACTCTCTTTCTACCGGTTCAGTTTCTCCAAACTCTCTTTCTACAACTTCTCGGCTTCGCACTGCCGCTACTACGCGTTGACTTGTGGCGTAAGTGGCAACGGCAGGCTGTCCTCATGCAATCTTCATTTGCATTTGTGCAGAGTTGTAATTTCTCAGTGTCAATCACTTATTTAATTCGCGTGCTAGGATTGATCTTCACTAAAAAATGGGCTATGGGACTAAATGACCTCAGGACTAAGGACAAACAAGGACATAGTAACTTCTTACGAAAGCAGCTGATAAGTTGTCGACGCCCACCCTACCATGACCACCAACGAACAGTTAACATACGAGGTGATCCCTACAAGTATGCTTAACTTTACACAAAATAGACCCTCAGACGACGCATGGCTCCCCTATAGAAATTTACTCTGATTTAGACAACATTAACCTACCTTGGGGCTTGGTGTTCCTTTATGTAAAATTAATGTTTACCTATGTAAGTTTTATGTCAATATGTAAGATTTTTCAAAGAATTATTATTATTTGTTTTAATTGGATGGCATTATAGTTTGGGTATTGGGCGAGGGAGGCTTGGGATTTGTGACTTAGTTGTTTATTCTCGTTTCTCGATTTTTTATTCGTAATTTTTCAGAAAAATATATGTGATTTGTTTTTTATTAGCATAAGCATTCTATTCATATTTTCCTTTGGAAATTTTGCACCAAAACATTTTCTCAAACTAAGGAACTGGAAAGCGCCGCAGTAGCAATTTATTCTTTAAATATTATATCGGCAGCTGTTCCTCGTATTTATGTAAAAAAAAAAAGATATTACCCACTTTTTGCAATTCACGATGAAACGCTCCATTTAGGTTGCCTGTGAAAAGAGAACAACTTAAACCGCCCTAACTAAAAATAAGAGAGCTCTTTTTCTTTTCTTTCGTCCTCTCATTTGAGCCGCTCTCCGCCAAGAATAGGCGGGCTCTCGTTTTAAAGCGGGAAGAGGAAGGAGGATGTGGGATAAAAGGAGAAGAAAGGTAAAGGGAATTGCCCTATTTTGTTAATTCTTTCTCTTAAATAATAACTTATGCTAAACTCCTAACGTACCAAGGCGGTATATTTTTTCAAACGGACTTAAACTTTAAACTTTTCTCCAGCTCTAAATGATCTGATTATCAAGCAGTATTCACGGCGGATGCAAAGTAGATTTTGTTATATTACAGATGTAAAATTGGGTAAAATTAGCGCTGCTGGGATATGGATGACTCTTGGTTATTTTTTTTTTTTGTTTTTTTTCATCAAACCCAAAGCCAGAACGCTCCACAGATTCATGCAGAACTCTTGGTCATGAGGGTGTCTTTTCATATTCCTCCTTAGCCTTCTTAGCCGGAAAATTAGACCACACTGGCCTGGCATTTCTTTTTTTTTAACTTCTTGGCCACATGTAATTTTTACCTCCTGTAATTTTTGCCACAGCACAGCGCAACACTTACCCTCTAGGGGTTGGCACTGAATGTAGAAAAAATATAAATAATTTACTGTTGCCGTGCACCCGTCTCAGTTTTGATTCCGTTTTGATCCGAATGAGTTTTGCTGAATCGAGTTTTGCTGGAAATAGTTTTATTTCAAATCACGAACTTTCTACGGATGGAACTTTCACGCACCACGCACTTTGCACTCTACTGATCGCTGACCAAATGCGATTTGAAGCCCAGTTTCTGCAGCTTCGGGTCGGGACCCCGAGTCTGATTTCTAAAAATCCATCAGTTGGGGAAATGTCTAACATAATGGGCTTAATTAACATTATTCCTTTCGCCTAAAACGGCCAATTAACGTGCCTCTTTACCTTTCCAAAAAACAATGTACTGCCTTTTAAATTGGGGCATTAGTCGTAAAAATCGAACCACAACAACAGCAGATTTTAATTTCTTTATGTATATAGTAGCAGTCACCTGATGCGTGGACACAATTTTTAATATTGCTCTTGTTGTAAAGAGTATTTTTAACTAAACAAATTACATTTCTTTCAATAACACAAATTTTTGGAGAAAGCTTATTTCATCTGCAGCGGAAATGTTTTGTACACAAGAAGGTTACGATATGCTGAAAATTTTTTACGATAAGCATTATGGACATTTTGGCAGTGCACAACACCTTATAGAAAGATCACTTCGAAATATCAAACATTAAATTTATTGGAGTAAACAAAATATGTACGTACATATGTAACTCATAAGGTATAATAAAAGGTATGATATATACATATTCGCAAATAAAAGCTTGTTTAAAATTACTTCGTTCACAAATTTTTCTTTTTCTACATAAGGTCTTCAAAATTATACACCTATGCGGTAAAGGATAGGTATATAATTTTATTACATTTGTTATTTTTTTTTTTTTAATTTTAACGTTAGATTAATAGTGTCCCGGTCCTAAGATTAGGAAATTATAAAAAGTCTACATACAGTTTCGGTGTGTATTGTCAAAAAAAATATTGAAATAAATGAAACTCCGTGGACTTTTTATTTTATTTCTTGGATTTATTTTGGGAGCAGCAATGGTGCCGCTTCCCATGTCAAAATGGATCTGTGTTTTACATTATTCCTTAGGTTCTAATTAAGCCTCGGTCTCCTAGCTGCGCTGCCCACAGTTGGTCAGCAGGGGGACGGTTATGTATATATCTTATATATTATATATTTACGAATTCAGTCCGAGAGTTTAATAAAAAAATAGCACGGTTGGTTTGCGATATTTTATTAAACGTTTTATTTATTCCAATAGAGGAAGAACTAGAGCCTTTGGATTATCACTTAGTTGGACAATGGATTTCGAAGTTGAAATGGGCTGATAGCGTACTCAGAACTGAACTGCCTTATGGGAACATGTTTGCGTTTATATAGGCAGATTGGGATAGCTTAAGAGTGAAGTTTAAGAGAATTAAGTTATAATTGTTTATTAAGAGAGAAGCTCTCGAAAAATATGAGAGAGAAGCTCCCGAAAAATAGGAGTAATTGGAGAATCCTGAGACCATTGCGTGGGCGGAAGTATTTGTTATTTCAGTTGGCCTCGCCAAGTGATCGAATGTTTGGGGGACGACGTTGGCTCGCCACAGAGTCTAGACTTTGGAATATGATGCTGTGCGTAACCCTTCAGTACCAGTCCCTAAGGATTCCCTAACGAGTCCCTAGGAAGTCCCAAGGACTCATAGAGGAATCCTAGGGGAAGTCTCCATACAAATCTGACAGAAATTTCCATACAACAGGAGTTCGTGGCGAGGAATTCGAAGTTCCCTAGGAAATCCTCTGGAATTCCTCAGGAATTCCTCGGGAATATCGAAAAATAAGCAAGGGGTTTTCCCGAGGAATTCCCGAGGAACTTTTTCGGAATTCCTTGGGAAAATACCTGTAAATACAGAAAAATCTCCCAAAAAACGTAAAAAATGTATTTAATTGGTAAATTCAATTATTATTTTTATTTTTATTCCATTAATATTTTCCTATTTTTGTTTGCGTTCTTTTTAACATGCAAGTGCCGTCAGTGGGGCAAGGCCTTCTCCGGTGGCTGCTGGGCTGGCCACCTAATGTGCTTATGCTATCTGTAAAATATTGAAATAATATATATTAATATCATGTAGTTTGAATGCAATTAGCTATGCTAATTTACCAATGCGAAACAATACTTACAGGTTTTTTATATTTAACGTTGAAAATGTTCCAAACACCAATTGTCATGTTCTACAATTGAATAAAAATGCAAAAAAGGGGTGACGGAAAACGAAAATTCTGACAGGCGCTTGCAAGGGTATTTCCGACCATAATGATCCCGTGTAATTAGAGTAATTCTAATTACAAATAGATAAATAATTAAAAATGGACGCATTGGCGTTGCCTATAGCGACAGTTTATTTTCTTACAAAATTTAAAATCCTTAAATCAACAAATATAAATTAAATATACACTTTAAAATATAAAAATATCCCACCAATAATTAGAACGGTATTCAGAAGTCTATACATAGCGTTTTTTTCTCTACTCTCATTTTGTCCTCTCTCATCTCTCACTCTCATTTTCGGTCACTGCTCCTAACTACTTCGAAAAATAACAACAAATATGAACTTCGAACATAGGCAGCAGCAAAGCCATTACAAAATTTGGCTTGACTTCGGTGTTTGAAACTTTGCTATAAAAGGCCTGTGAGATTTGTTTTTGTTTTTCTCGCGAGGAAAAATACGGGCGAGGAATTTTGGTACTGAAGGGTACTTAGACATTAATGTGAAAGTGTGAGTTGGGGAGTTGTGGGTGTAGAATGGATATGTTACTTCTTCATCCTTAAGAAAAAAGCCTGTCCTCAGGCGCTAAGATTAGGGTACAATACAGGGGTATTGGGGGGTACAATATTGTTTGATTCAGAACTTGTAATATTTTCGTTTTTTAGAGTTTGATTTTTGAATTTTACAATTAATTTTTGGGGTATAGTCTTATATTTATTGATAGTGTACAACAATGCAATTATTACAATTATGATTAATGTTGTAAGTGTTATTACTAGAATAATATTATTCGTCTGATTGTGTTGTTCGATTATTTCTTTTGTTTGAATGTATTCGAGTGGTTCGAGTTTTGTTACATTAATTTTTACATAGATAGTTTGAGTATAGTCTAACATTGTGTTGGTAATTAATATTTCTTCTAGTTGAACAGAACAATTAAATGCTTTCATCATGTTATTGCCTTCTATTATAGTTTCTCTATTGATACAATTTTGGCTTAAGATAGTCTTGGGAAGGTTCCAAGTTGTAATTATATTAGGCTCTACATATTTTATTTCGAAATCAGAATGTCTTTTACTGTATCTACATTGTGTTGGGACCTGGTTTAGTATACCAGTTATACATTTATTTATAACTAAGCTTTGAGAACTTGCTGTGTAAGTTTGATTATTGTGTGAAAAATATTTGTCATGTATTGGCTCGGTTAGTATGTTACTTTTTTCATCTGGGTATGGGATTATTTCAAAAACTGGTGTTTTGATTATGTCTCTTGGAATGTGGGATATTATCAGGATTTCGTTTGTATCAGATTTAAGCCAGGCTGAAGTTTTGATATTAAGAAGTTTTTCAGAATTTATGTGGATTAGCGAATCGTGTTTTAAAAGTTTTGGGTTAAAGATACCTAAGCGTGTCAATTGCAAACCAAGCTCTATGTCTTCAATATATTCAGTGAATTGTTGTAAGTTGAAAATTATTAAAGCTATCATTTGTTCTCCTTCAAAATTATGATTTAATTGATTAGTCAGTTCGATTCCTTGATTAATGACTTCTATTACATGGTTGAGTTCGCTTATTTCTACATTATTTTTAGAGATGTCGGCTATTTGTTGTTGTAATTCTTCTTTATCTTCTTGATCTAAGGTACCGAATAAGTATTTGTAAATTGTTCCTATGAAGTTAACAAGACCGCGTTTACTGCGTTTTACAATTCTTATACCGTTCATTTCTCTGTTTAGTTTTTCTACTAGATACTGAATTTGTGGTAAGTTATTAAAAGGTTGAGTTTGTTTAATAAGTTCTTCATAAGTATTTTCGGTTTTAGTTAAGTTAATGGATAAGTAATGATATTCATGGTTTATTGGTAAGTCTATTGATCCGGTTTGAAAGATTAGGTAACCGTTTTTGGCCTGGATGGGGGTTACTTCTAGATATTGTGTGTTAATTGTCGATGGGAGGCATAACATGATTATTATGCTCAGGAGTAGGCCTGGAATTATCGTTATTATATTTACTCTTATTAATTTTCTTTTTATAGTGTATTATCTTTCTACCTCTATTTGTTTCTTCAAATTGTTTATCATCTATTTGTCTTAAATTTCCTGTCTTTTTGAATGTGTTAGTTGTTTTTGATCTAATTAGAGGGGATTCTCTAAAGTTGGTATCTATACTGAAGTCATGTCTATTCTCGTTGAGTTTGTCAATTTTGTTTACTTTATTTTGTTGAGTGTCATAAGCAGGGGTTCCTGCAAAAATGAAGATGTCAGCTGGAGTTCGACCGGTTGTATTATGCTTTGTTTTGTGATTGTATACGTAAAGAATTTTTTTGAACTTCGTGAATTGGTTTTCGGGTTCATTTTCGCTTGTTATTATTCTTAATTTTTCATTAACAGTTTTATGAAATCGCTCAATGTCAGAAATTCCGACTCCGGCAGGCGATTCGCGTCGGGGTAAGACGTATTTTCATCGAGCTCTGTACAAAATCAATTTATTTAAGTGAAGTGAATAAATAAAACAAAATAAATTACAAATATCAGCGAAAAGACGCTATTAGCATTGTTAAATTGCAAATCTATAATATTTGTTGTGTGTGGAAACATTAAATTAAAACAAAAGCTAATTTAAATAGACAACAAACAAATCGACAGTTCCAAAATGAGCCAACGCGAATTGCGCGCTCAGCGGCAAAAAGAGCAAGACGAGCGCCGGCTCTCTCTCCAACGAAACAATGCCTACTTCACCTTCGTGTCTGACGCCCGTGAGTGCCAAACAACCCATCGAGTCAATGACCTAGCACCTGCAGAAAGCAAACGATCGCGGTCCTGCTCACCAATGCTTATGACTGCACAATGTGAACCCGAACGCATTGAGAGCGTCTCTCTCGCGCTCTCCTCATTGCAAACGGTGCCAAGCTCTGTAGCTACCAGCACAGTAACTTCGATATCTACTGCAACTGCACCTATAGCAACAACAACAACATCAACACTATGCTCAGTACCGAGAGTTGTGTACATTTCTGCTGAAACAACAACAACCAAAGCAAGTGCACTCTCTCCGACTCTAGAAAACAAAAGCGGACAAGAACCAAAACAAAACACAAAACTGTTTCAAACAGGGCTGGATCGCTACATTCAAATAAAGCGAAAGCTAAGCCCACAACACAAACAGGCTGGCAATCAGCCGAAAATAAATCGCACCAACGTTGACAACTCAACTTCAAATAGGTTTGCACTACTGGATGACTGCGAAGTGCATCCAATGAAAGAACAGGAGCAGAAGAAGACTAAGCCGCCTCCAATATTTATACGAGAGAAAACCTCAAGCGCACTGGTTAACAAACTAGCTACGATCATCGGAGAAAACAGGTTCCACGTTATACCTCTTACCAAGGGAAACATACATGAAACGAAAGTGCAGACTCCGGATGAGTCTAGCCATCGATCAGTGACCAAGTACCTGGATGAAGCTGGAAAGAGTTACTATACCTACCAGCTTAAAAGTGCCAAAGGATTGCAGGTCGTCATTAAAGGAATTGAATCATCAGTGACCCCATCCGAAATTATCGAGGCACTAAAGGAGAAAAACTTTAAGGCAAAAACGGTGATCAACATTCTTAACAGGAAGAAAGAGCCGCAGCCACTCTTCAAAGTCGAACTGGAGCCATCGAGTCAAAAAATCAGCAAAAATGAAGTACATCCTATTTATAAACTCCAGTTTCTACTGCACCGGAGAATAACCGTCGAAGAGCCACACAAGCGCAAGCAGCCTGTGCAGTGCACTAACTGCCAAGAATATGGCCACACCAAAGCGTACTGCACCCTAAAATCTATCTGCGTTGTTTGCAGCGATGCTCACAGTACCGCAAACTGTCCCAAGAACAAGAACGACAGCTCAATTAAATTATGCAGCAACTGTGGCGAAAACCACACTGCCAACTGGCGAGGATGCATTGTTTACAAGGAACTTAAGTGTCGCCTAAACAAACGAGTGACTTCAGTTCGTGATCGTACCACACCAGCAATTCACAAAGCAATGGAACCGAGTACAACTAACATCCCTCTGTCTACCAGCTACCGAACAGCGCCAAATATTTCCTTTGCAAGTGCACTAAAATCAGGGATCCAAACACCAGCAGCGGACACCCCCATTCATCAAACAAACACTCACGATAACATGCAACAGCAGCCAATTGGCGTTGAAGCGATTATGCTTTCGATGCAGCAAAGCATGAAAGACTTTATGGCCTTCATGCAAACAACTATGCAAGAGCTTATGAGGAACCAAAACATCCTTATTCAAATGCTCGTTTCCTCTAAAACAGTATAATGACTCCCCTAATAATAGCAACCTGGAACGCTAATGGCGTTTCGCGGCACAAGCTAGAACTTGCTCAGTTCTTAGCCGACAGAAACATTGATGTTATGCTTCTCTCAGAGACTCACCTCACTGAAAAGTACAATTTTCAAATACCAGGATACAAATTTTACTTTACGAATCACCCGGATGGCAAGGCCCATGGAGGCACTGGCATACTAATACGATCGCGAATCAAACACCACTTTGTTAGTAATTGGCAAGAAGATTGCCTACAATCTACCTCTATAAGCCTCCATGGTATCTTCGGAACGAGAATATACACAAAGACCTAAAAATAAAACTTGTCATTGAGACAATAACAGAGAGAAAAGTTAAATACAAGGAAAAACTAGGCTCACATCCAAATCCCCTTGCAAGGAAACTTCTTCGAGTATGCAGCCAAAGTCGACTGCACCGCAACGATCAACCAGCCCAGCGTTAAATTTGTTAGGCCACATAGCACAAATCATCTCATAAAATGATAATTAGCTAGCTTAGAATAAGATTTGAAAACTTATTGTTAGTCTCTTAAGTAAAAGGGAAAATTCAAAAAAAAAAAAAAAAAAGGAAAAAAAAAAAAAAAAGAAATTCCGTTTTTGCTTGTTGTTATATTGAGGGTCACTCCTTCTGATTCTAACCAGAGTTTAAGTGCAGCGCACATGAAAGCGGAGTCTTTGTCGGCTTTTATTTCTGTGGGTGTACCCATATCGTTGAATATGCGTAAAATAGCTCTTTTAGCTTCAAGCCAATCTCTACTGTTTACTTCTATCAGGGAGGCGTATTTAGAATAAATGTCAATACATGATAGGAATTGTTTATTAAGTAAAAATCCATGACATACTTGTCTCTGGGATTGAAAGTTTCTGGAGTTATTTCAAGAGTTAGTTTTGTGTTTCTATGTTCCGTTTTGGCGATGTTACAGATTTCACATTCGTTTATGATATTTTGGATAAGTTTTTGATAATCAGGGTAATAATAGAGTTCTTTGAACTGAAGCGTGAGTTTCTCTATACCAGGGTGTAATAGTTCTTTGTGTGTTTTGATTTCTTTGAATTGTGCGTATGTTTGAATGTCTATTAGTTTATTACTGGTTTTCATAGTTGTAGTGAAACTGTCGGGGCTTATGATTTGAATATACGCATTTTGAAAGATTTGAAAGTCGACTTCGTTAGGGAAGTAAATAACACTTTTTTTAGTGCAGAAGTATTCTTTAATTAGATCTTTGGCAAGGATATAAGTCATTTCTTTATAACTGATTTTTATTCTGATTTTATGGAAATATTTTATTATCTGGACGTCGTCAAAATTGTCTTTAATGAATTCGAATTGCCTGTTATAATAGTTAAGAGGTCTTTCTGTTATTGCAATGTGACTTTGGTTGTCTTCTGGTGCACTATGCACAGTAGCTGCTGTGGGAACGGAAACTGGGTCATCTTCTCCTAGGAAGTTTTCTTGTATTTGGACTCTAGATAGAGCGTCAGCGACGTGGTTTTCTTTACCGGGTAGATATTGAATCTTATAATCGTATTCGTTAAGTTTTATCTTCCATCTCTGTAGTTTCATATTGGGGTCTTTTATGTTACTTAACCATACAAGTGGCCTATGATCGCTTAATATGTCGAACTTTCTCCCAAATAGGTAGGACCTGAAATATTTTGTTGCCCATACTATAGCTAATAGCTTTTTTTCTATGGCCGAATAGTTAAGTTTATGTTCATTTAAAGTTCTGCTTGCATAACAGATGGGTTCATGTTCTTGGGATAATACAGCACCTATGGCTATATTACTCGCATCTGTTGTCAGTGAAATTTTCTTTTCGATGTTGCGATATATTAGGATTGGATCGGACGTGATGAGTACTTTTAGTTTTTCGAAAGCGGACATATAATCATTATCTTTTGTGTTAATTACTGCTCCTTTTTTTAGTTTGAGAGTCATAGGTTTTGCTATTTTTGCAAAATTGGGAATGAATTTACGGTAAAATCCGCATAGTCCAAGGAATGATTTTATTCCTTTTGTGGTTTTAGGAATAGGGAAATTAACAATTTCATTTATTTTGTTAGGGTTTGGTTTTATACCTTCTGTCGAGATAATTCTTCAGAAATTCACATTTATCAAGTTGCAATTTGAGATTAGCTGATCGTAGGTTATTAAATACCCTTTTTAATGACATTATATGTTCCTCCAATGAAGTGGAATAGATGATAATGTCATATAAGTAAACTAAACAATCTTTATAAATTAAATCTTCTAAAAGATTGTTCATACAACGTTGAAATGTTGCTGGTGCATTTTTCAGACCAAAGGGCATACGAATATATTCATAATGTACATGTTTTGTTGAGAATGCTGCTTTGGGTATTGATTGTTGGTCCATTTGGATTTGATGGAAACCTTTAGCTAGATCAATGGTTGTGAAGTATTGACAGCGTCCAAGCTTGTCTAATATTTCATCCATTACAGGAATAGGGAATTTGTCGTCAATGGTTATCTCGTTGAGACTACGATAGTCTATGACTAATCGAAATTTTGGTTTCCCAGAAGCATCGCTTTTCTTTGGGACGATCCAAATTGGAAAACAATAGGGGGATTTCGATTTCCTAATTTTTTGTTCTAACATTTCGTTAATTTGTTTGTTGACTTCTTGATCAAATGCTTGGGGGTACTTATATGGTTTTTTATAGATCGGGTCTTCGTGTTTTGTATGAATAGAATGTTTGATCGTACTTGAAAAAGTCAAATTTTCACCTTCTTTGTACTGAATGTCATTATATTCAAGCAGAACGCGGGAAAGTTGTTCCCTTTCTTCTGTATTCAAATGTTCTAATCTGAATACGTTGGATTCTCTTAACTCGTCGCCTAAGGCGTAGTTAGAGGATGTTACTAGAAGGGCTTCTTCTATGTAAGGAGTAATAAGAGGGTTTTCCTCGGATTTAGAAGGCTTGGAATACTCATAGGTAATCTTGGTCTCTTCTGAATTAGACGGTCTGGGGCACTCATTGGTGTTCTTTGACTCATCTGGTTTTAAGTGGGCTTTCCGCTTAATTTTTAGGAGGGTCTTCTCCTTTTTTGGGGTTTGTAGAGGGGTTTCCTCTGGGTTAGATGACTTGGGGCCCTCATTGGTAGCCTTGGACTCATCTATTTTGATGTGGTCGTACCACATTTTGAATGTATAGCCATTTATAGTGACTGTTTGTGTTGAATAATCAATTTGAGTGTTAGTTGGCTCTAAATAGTTTCTGCCTAACAGTAAATCATATTTTTCTGAGAATTTGTGAATATAAAATATTTGATTAGTGGGACAAAGTTTGCTTGACTGCAATGAAACACTTTGGTTCAATGTTATAACGCCATTTATAGTGTGGACATTTACTTTAGAAGGTTTGATTGGAAAATTAAAGAAATTTTGTTTCATAATGTTAATAGACGAACCAGTGTCTACTAAGCATTTGAGAGTGATATTATTCATTTTAATTTTCAGGAATGGGTTTCCACTTCCTCTGAATCGCTTTCTGATTCCGAGGCTGGTTGAAGAAAATTTTCGCAACCTGTGTCCATTCTGAATTGAGCACTAGCGTTTTCTCTCTGCCTTTTGGTAGGAGGGTTTGGTGCACTAGTATTTTGTTGTTGAAAATTTAAATGATTTTGAATTCTACCTGTATTTAGTCTTTGTGTGAATTCCCTTGCTAACCTTGGATTTATTTCAGCTGGTCTTGAGTTGGTATTTTGGATCTGTGTAGGGGTTGTTAATGGAATAAAAGTGGGAACGAATCTTTGGTTGGGATGGGTGTTTTTAGTTTGGTTAATGTGTGTATGTTTATGTGAATTTGGGTTAAATCTTGGGTGACTATCGGATGGTTTTGAGACTGGGTCTTCGTAGAGACCTTCTTGTTGGGCGGTTTGTCTTAATTTTTGGATAGTTGAAATGTCATGCCTCGCTAGGGTCATGAACAGTCTGTCGGGGAGTGATCTTTGAATTGTATTCTTTATAGTGGTTGCCATTGCTTGTGTATAAACTGTAATATTAGTTCTGTCATTTTCTAATGCTAACTTATTTATGATTACATTTGATTTATTTTCTAATTGATCGCAAAATAGTCGTAAGTTACCTTTGAAAGGTGTGCGGTACAATCTTCCTAGTAGTTGCTCCAGGGGTGTCTGGGTCTTAAATTCTGTGATTAAGGCGTCCCTTAGAGTTGACCAATCATTATGCATTCCGAATAAGGAAACTTTTTCTGCATCTCCAGTGATTTGAAGTTCGATGGCTCCAAATATGATCGCCTTCTGTCGAGCGTCGTTTGCAGGGTATAGGTTTAACAGGTATTCCATTCGTCTGATGAACGAGCTGAGTTTTGATGGATCTCCAGTGAATGGTGGTACTTGGCGTATTTGCCGAAGTAATTGAGAAAGATTTTCTGCTGGTAACGCCATTTTAGTTTTATTTATAGGTTACTTTCCGTTCTTGTTCACAGACTGCTACAGTATGTCGAGACTTATGCCTTAAGTGAACTGCACTGTATAACTTTTTGTTGTTTAATACAATAGTAGCGGTCACACTTTTGATTTTAGTGGGCTACTGTATTTGTTCACAGACTGCTACAGTATGTCGAGACTTATGTCTTAGTGAACTGCACTGTGCGCCTTTTAATTGAATTAATTAATTAGGTCTTTAAATTAACTCCGATCACACAGGTTCTTGTGCGGATACTGATTTTAGTCACTTTAAACGAACCGAAATCACTTTGTTGCGGCCGATTCGCGGGTACAATCAGAAAAGGTTACTTGGTCGTACAAGTTTCCTCTTTTCACTAGATTGTCAAAGGATAACGAGTTTACTAGGACTCTTTTTCAGTATCCTACCGACTGCGCCATTTACGAATTCAGTCCGTTTTATTTATTCCAATAGAGGAAGAACTAGAGCCTTTGGATTATCACTTAGTTGGACAATGGATTTCGAAGTTGAAATGGGCTGATAGCGTACTCAGAACTGAACTGCCTTATGGGAACATGATTGCGTTTATATAGGCAGATTGGGATAGCTTAAGAGTGATGTTTAAGAGAATTAAGTTATAATTGTTTATTAAGAGAGAAGCTCTCGAATATGAGAGAGAAGCTCCCGAAGAATAGGAGTAATTGGAGAATCCTGAGACCATTGCGTGGGCGGAAGTATTTGTTAATTCAGTTGGCCTCGCCAAGTGGTCAAATGTTTACGATTTGTTATTTCAGTTGGCTTCGCCAAGTGATCGAATGTTTAGGGGACGACGTTGGCTCGCCACACACTCTTTTTAAGCTGGAGTGCAATGGTATATGTATGCACTTGAGTTCGATCGGGCGGTGTGGTGTAAGAGCGCCGTTGAAGAAGAGAAACATTTACTGGGTATCCTTGTTGGCGATTCGATTCCTAAATGTTCACCCTTTTCAGGCTTGTCGACCATTAACCATCAGCTGAGCGGGACCCATTGATTCCTAGCTCTAGCGGGAGATGTGGGGGGGTTTTTTGCTGTGGATAATGATTGCTACACCAAAAGGTTTTATTATAGAGTCCCTCCTGAATTTAAACAATGAGACAATCCTCATATGAACGAACAGCGGAAAAAAAAACAAACAACTCCACTGTCTCAGTTTCATCTTTTAGAAAATGAACAGCAAGCGAAACTGAATTAAACTACAATGTGAGAGAAGGAAGCACGAATTTGGATGTAAGCCTGGCGGGGTGGTTTTAGATGTTAATTTCCACTCCCACTATCATTACCCTCCCAACCATAGTCTTCAGTGTAACCTTTTTTTAGAAGACCCCAAATGTAATTAAATATGCATCCTCTAATTATGCTCCCCTGCCATGAATAAGAACTTAGAGTTTCATCTTTACAACAATTTTAATTTTCAATAAACAATTTCTTCTTTCTTGTTGAGTGCATTTCTTGCAGTGTACATATTTCTAACTAATTAGCCTTACTAGTTTTAATCTTATAATTCCATACTCTTAATTCCCTAAGTCTGATTCCGTATTTTTCTAAGTTTTGCTCCTTATTTTACATTATTTATCTTTATTTATTTTTCGCAAAATCTCTATTCATTTTTATTTTTTTTTATTGATTTATTTATTTTTTTTTTGTTTTATTTTTATAGTGCCAAGCTTTTCTTTTTCTTGTTTGTTACCAACAAAGAACATTGAAGTGGTGTGGGTTTTTTTTTTTTTTGTTGTAATTGTTAAGTATTTATTAATCCTAAACAACTATTAAGTGTTTTTCTTTTTCTATGGAGTTTATTTATTTAATCGCATCATTGAAAGAAAAAGCTTTCTATTGCTAAAAGGGAGAAAATATGTAGGTGCCAATCATGTCAATATTAATTTCTTTCAGTGTAGTCGTCAATGTTTACGTTACATTATAGTGCTTTAAATTACCATGTTAGAATTTGGATAAGAATCAAAAGAGTAATCTACAAAATAGACAAATTAATCGGCGCGAGCGGTTGATAAGCCTTAACTCAGGTAGCCAGGCTCTACACTGAACTACATAATTGCAATTTAGTAACTTGAAGTTTTAGTTTTGTTTTGGTTATATATATAATATTTTATTTTTTTTAATTTTACTCACCCACTGTTGGTTCTCGAAGAAGGCCTTCTTGTCGATGCGGTGTTGGGGGTTATTAGTAAGAAAACTTCAAACTATAAATGCACTATTTAGTTTTTTTCATAAGTGATAATTAAAATATAGGATTATTTATTTCAATTTTTTTTTTTTTGCATTTCTTTCATTTCATTTTTTGTTTATATTGTCATGATGAATTATTTTTATTTTTGGATTTGAAGTATTTTATTTTTGGCATTGGCAACGAAACTTTGTTTTTCTTTCAGTGTACGATTTTACATTGGGTTGGCCAGCTTGTATTTCTTTTTTTTTTCTCCTATTTTACTTATCACCTGCACACACTCACATCACTATCAAATGCTTTTGTTTTATGTAATATGTACTATGTAATATGTTTAACTTCAATTAATTTTTGGGTTTTTTTGGCACTGAAGGTATTTTAATCTGTTTTTGTTTTACACTAGTTTTGTAAGGGTTTTTATTTCTATGTAGGTTTTCTGTAGATTTTTTCCTGCGACCTCCGAACAAATTGTCTCCCAGCAGAGGTAGCTGACTCCAGCCGAACTTTTGGGTCGGCGTGGAAGAGTTTAAAGTTCAGCTTCGTTTCCTCGGGTAACTGCGGGAATATAACTCATTCATTTCGGGCAATTTTTTCCCAGAATTACTTGGATATTTACCCAGTGATTTTCTTCTTTAGTAGAATCAATCGACCTGGCGATTTCTCGCTGTGTAGTCGACGATAAAAATAACACGCGTGACCTAAACGTGCACAACTGTTATTATAATTTGGTAATTTTTTTGAAATTTTCATTGAAATATTTACCTTGCCGACACGGCAATCCACGGGCATTTATTAATTGCCTTTTCTTTGTGGCCTTTTAATCTTGATGCCGAAATAAACGCTGGATTAAAGTTGGGAGCACATGTGATTGTACTCTCCAGTTCTTTTTTCTTGATTTGCCTTTTTTGCTAGGTCTTATCTCTGCTGGGACTGAACTTATCAGCTTGACGATCGTCGTAAGAAAAGATCGAAGCTAGATGCTGGGGATCCGAAGAACCCTTATCCGAATCAATATTCACCAGCTGGTCAATTGCCATTTAGATGACGTTGCCAGATAAGGTTCCGATAATTATTATCGCTTCTAACTAAGGCGCGAATTTCGGTGATTTAAAAAAATCTTGATATATGGGGACATTACACCACCAGATAATCTAACGAGAGGGTCGAACGAGGCACGATTAGCTGGAATTAGCTTCGTAGGTCCTTAGCGTGGTATGTACCGATTTCTTTGCCTTGTAAATTTTCTAATACATAGTAGGCTGTTCCTATTTTTTTCTTCACTCGACACTTTGAAAACTGAGGCCCTAATTTCTTATTAAAATTCTTCGAGAAATTACTTAGGTAAAAGTTTCTCTTAAACACTTCTTGGCCTTCTTTGTACGAGACCGGCTTGGATCGCAAATTGTATTGTGTCGCATTACGTTCATAAGCCGTACGGCTATTTTGTTGTATATTTTCTCTTAACCAATATAGTTTATCCTGGCAATTTAACAGCGGAGATTCTTCTAAGAGGGATAGCTTTCTTAACAATTTATAATCGCTGGCATGATTAATCATATTGAATCCGAACAATGCCTTATAAGGTGAGCATCCAAGAGCTTGATGCAGAGAGGATCGTAATGACGACGAAATGCTAGTTAAATTGATATCCCATTCAGTCTGATCCGCTCTCAGGTAGGATCTTATCGCAGCCAATAAAGAGCGATTAACCCGTTCCGCAGCGTTGCTCTGAGGGGAGTATAACGCTGTGAAAGTGTGCTTGATTCCAAACTTGGTTAGAAAGGCTTCAAACTCATGTGACTTGAACTGAGATCCATTGTCGCTTACGATGGTCTCGGGTGTTCCAAATTCAGCAAAAATTCTATTCCCAAGGAAATCGATAACCGCGGAGGTAGTAAACTTTTTTAGTGGACATAACCAATGGTAACGACTGAAATGATCAAGGACAATAAGTAATCCTATGTGACCTTTCTTGCTTCTTGGGTAGGGACCTAAGATGTCAATGTAAAGTTTCTGAAAGGGTCTGTCCGAAACACTTTGTTGACCCATGGGTGGCCGTAATGTTGTGTTCGGGGCTTTAGTCTCTTTACAAACATCGCAGGCTCGAACGTATTCTCTAACTTGTTTGGACAACCCTGGCCAAAACAAGTGTCTTCGCAGCCGTTCGATTGTTTTCTGCATTCCACCATGCGCAGATACAATAGAGTCATGTGCTTGGCGGATCGCTGCTATTCGTAACGCCTCCGGCACCCACAGTTTCCAACAATCCGAGTCCTGGATGGTATTTCCCGAAGGGTGTTCGGTGCGTATGTACACAAATTGGTCTGCCGTTCGCAGATCAGGAAATTTTTCGCTATTTTCTTCTATTGTTTTCTTGAGCTGAAGATAATCAGAATCTTTGAAAGATGACGATTCTAAGTCAATTTCTGGACCTATCCATTCAACACTATCAATTTCAGGGTCACAAATTCGGGACAACGCATCTGGAACAATGTGATCTTTCCCTTTTCGGTGCGAAATGGTGAACTTGAAAGCTTGCAATCTAAAAATCCATCGGGCCAGTCTTCCAGATACATTTTGCTGTCGCATAAGCCAGAGAAGGCTTGAATGATCTGTCACTACTTCAAAAGGCTGTAATTCCAAATAACACCGGAATTTTTCGATCGCTAATATCACCGCCAGACATTCGCGTTCGGTTACGCTATAGTTCCTTTGCGACTTTGACAGTTTTTTGGACATAAATGCCAATGGTCTTTCCTCTCCGGTATCAGAGACTTGTACCAGCACAGCACCAATTCCATAATCACTAGCATCACATACAACTTTCAAAAATCAGGGGTTAGTACTATATACCAGCCAAATACTTTAGCACCTGCCTTTCAGCATCGGCGGCTGCACCAAAAATCTGTGTGACTGCCTGCTGGACTAAAATATATGTAAGGAATAAGCACTTGCCCCATGTTTGGGCGCCAAAAATCTATGTGGTGTAAGAGCGCCGTTGAAGAAGAGAAACATTTACTGGGTATCCTTGTTGGCGATTCGATTCCTAAATGTTCACCCTTTTCAGGCTTGTCGACCATTAACCATCAGCTGAGCGGGACCCATTGATTCCTAGCTCTAGCGGGAGATGTGGGGGGGTTTTTTGCTGTGGATAATGATTGCTACACCAAAAGGTTTTATTATAGAGTCCCTCCTGAATTTAAACAATGAGACAATCCTCATATGAACGAACAGCGGAAAAAAAAACAAACAACTCCACTGTCTCAGTTTCATCTTTTAGAAAATGAACAGCAAGCGAAACTGAATTAAACTACAATGTGAGAGAAGGAAGCACGAATTTGGATGTAAGCCTGGCGGGGTGGTTTTAGATGTTAATTTCCACTCCCACTATCATTACCCTCCCAACCATAGTCTTCAGTGTAACCTTTTTTTAGAAGACCCCAAATGTAATTAAATATGCATCCTCTAATTATGCTCCCCTGCCATGAATAAGAACTTAGAGTTTCATCTTTACAACAATTTTAATTTTCAATAAACAATTTCTTCTTTCTTGTTGAGTGCATTTCTTGCAGTGTACATATTTCTAACTAATTAGCCTTACTAGTTTTAATCTTATAATTCCATACTCTTAATTCCCTAAGTCTGATTCCGTATTTTTCTAAGTTTTGCTCCTTATTTTACATTATTTATCTTTATTTATTTTTCGCAAAAATCTCTATTCATTTTTATTTTTTTTTATTGATTGATTTATTTTTTTTTTTGTTTTATTTTTATAGTGCCAAGCTTTTCTTTTTCTTGTTTGTTACCAACAAAAGAACATTGAAGTGGTGTGGGTTTTTTTTTTTTTGTTGTAATTGTTAAGTATTTATTAATCCTAAACAACTATTAAGTGTTTTTCTTTTTTCTATGGAGTTTATTTATTTAATCGCATCATTGAAAGAAAAAGCTTTCTATTGCTAAAAGGGAGAAAATATGTAGGTGCCAATCATGTCAATATTAATTTCTTTCAGTGTAGTCGTCAATGTTTACGTTACATTATAGTGCTTTAAATTACCATGTTAGAATTTGGATAAGAATCAAAAGAGTAATCTACAAAATAGACAAATTAATCGGCGCGAGCGGTTGATAAGCCTTAACTCAGGTAGCCAGGCTCTACACTGAACTACATAATTGCAATTTAGTAACTTGAAGTTTTAGGTTTGTTTTGGTTATATATATAATATTTTATTTTTTTTTAATTTTACTCACCCACTGTTGGTTCTCGAAGAAGGCCTTCTTGTCGATGCGGTGTTGGGGGTTATTAGTAAGAAAACTTCAAACTATAAATGCACTATTTAGTTTTTTTCATAAGTGATAATTAAAATATAGGATTATTTATTTCAATTTTTTTTTTATGCATTTCTTTCATTTCATTTTTTGTTTATATTGTCATGATGAATTATTTTTATTTTTGATTTGAAGTATTTTATTTTTGGCATTGGCAACGAAACTTTGTTTTTCTTTCAGTGTACGATTTTACATTGGGTTGGCCAGCTTGTATTTCTTTTTTTTTTCTCCTATTTTACTTATCACCTGCACACACTCACATCACTATCAAATGCTTTTGTTTTATGTAATATGTACTATGTAATATGTTTAACTTCAATTAATTTTTGGGTTTTTTTGGCACTGAAGGTATTTTAATCTGTTTTTGTTTTACACTAGTTTTGTAAGGGTTTTTATTTCTATGTAGGTTTTCTGTAGATTTTTTCCTGCGACCTCCGAACAAATTGTCTCCCAGCAGAGGTAGCTGACTCCAGCCGAACTTTTGGGTCGGCGTGGAAGAGTTTAAAGTTCAGCTTCGTTTCCTCGGGTAACTGCGGGAATATAACTCATTCATTTCGGGCAATTTTTTCCCAGAATTACTTGGATATTTACCCAGTGATTTTCTTCTTTAGTAGAATCAATCGACCTGGCGATTTCTCGCTGTGTAGTCGACGATAAAAATAACACGCGTGACCTAAACGTGCACAACTGTTATTATAATTTGGTAATTTTTTTGAAATTTTCATTGAAATATTTACCTTGCCGACACGGCAATCCACGGGCATTTATTAATTGCCTTTTCTTTGTGGCCTTTTAATCTTGATGCCGAAATAAACGCTGGATTAAAGTTGGGAGCACATGTGATTGTACTCTCCAGTTCTTTTTTCTTGATTTGCCTTTTTTGCTAGGTCTTATCTCTGCTGGGACTGAACTTATCAGCTTGACGATCGTCGTAAGAAAAGATCGAAGCTAGATGCTGGGGATCCGAAGAACCCTTATCCGAATCAATATTCACCAGCTGGTCAATTGCCATTTAGATGACGTTGCCAGATAAGGTTCCGATAATTATTATCGCTTCTAACTAAGGCGCGAATTTCGGTGATTTAAAAAAAATCTTGATATATGGGGACATTACAGCGGTCGGCGTGTGCAACAGAATGCTTACATTTGCTCTTTCTTGGTGCGCGCTGATCGACTCATATTTCGGCCACTTAGGCTAAATACCGGAGCTCTGTTTATGTAAACATAGCAACAAACTCGATACAGTAGATATTCAATATTTGTGCATACTACATCTCCCTCCTTTTGAAAAATAACGTAATTTATGAAGTTATTTTCTTATTCTTATTCATGTTCTTATTTTCTTCTATCATTATTCTAGCTCTTTTGTAAGCTACTTCTAATCTATATTTACTCTCCTTATCATAGTCTTCTATATTATAAATTGTCTCTATGTTATCTATACTATTAAATTGTTTTGGTAAATTATTTGTTTTACCAAATACTAACTCATATGGACAGTAATTATGTGCCATTGATGTGGTCGTGTTGAAACAGAAAACGAAGTATTGAAGCCATACATCCCAATCAGTTTTATCTACCGATATATATGAACGTATGTATATGTATTCCTTGAAAGTTCTATGACTACGTTCAACTGTTCCAACGGTCTGGTGGTGGTGTGCGGTAGATGTTATATTTTCAATTCCTAAATATTTGCATAAATCATTTATAATTGAATTCTTGTATTCTGTTCCCATGTCCGTAATGAACGTCTTCATTGGACCGTACTTTAGAATAAATGATTCAAAAATTCATTGCCATTTTCTGATTTAGGTAGTGGACCAATGTGTCTACTATCACCCTGTCGAAAGAATTTATTGGCGTATTTGTTATTATCAATGGGGTCTTGCTGTGCTTTGTTATTTTAGCTTTTTGGCATTTTTGACATTTTCGTATGTACTCAGTAATATCTCGAGTCATACCTTTCCAAAAGTAATGTCTTCTGACCTTGGCCAAGGTTTTTGAAATGCCGATATGACCTCCTTGTATTGGATCGTCATGGAATTTAGACAGTATAGCTTATTTCTCTTTTTGTTTTTCTATAAGGGTCACCGGGTTGAGTAGCGCTACTCTTAATGTATTCAATATTTCATTGCCCATTTGTTTAAAATTATCTATTGAAACATGTTCAAAGATATTTTCCCACGGTGCCTTCACGCCTTTGGAAAAATTGACCTAAGTCGAGGATTCCATTAGTATATAAATCGCGAACCTCATATCTTGCAATAATTTTCTTACCATGTTTAAAGAAACATAGCATATTTTTTATATGCAAGGTCACTACTTTACGTACTTCGTCATTGTTTATGACTTCATATACGTTGGGCTTAGAAGCTTTTTCAATAGATTGCCTAGGCAATTCTATTTTGTTGTTATCCGCGCGGATTTTGATATCTAGTAGTGACTTTCATTATAACGGGTGTTTTTTTTAGAGGTATAGAACTTTAAGTTGGCATTACTGTTCAAGATGGCGACCGATTTAACAGCTGTCAAGTGATTTATTCTCAGTTTGGTTTGGCAATTCGTCATGCGTGCTTACAAAATCCAACTCGTGCAAGAATTGAAACCAAACGATCATCAAGCAAGGCGTAGATTCGTCGAATGGGCCCAAAACGAGATTGCTGTTGTTCCCGATTTTTCATAAGCCTCCAAGATCTTGTGATTTAACACCGCTAGACTACTTTTTGTGGGGCTATGTAAAGTCATTGGTCTATGCGGATAAGCCACAAACGCTAAACCATTTGGAAGACAACATTCGCCGTGTTATTGCCGATATACGGCCAAATATGTTGGAAAAAGTCATTGCAAATTGGACGTCCAGATTGGACTACATCCGAGCCAGCCGTGGCGGTCATATGCCAGAAATCATATTTAAAATGTAATGCCACAAGATTATCTTTCATGTCAATAAAATTCATGTCAATCGAATAATCCATCGTTGTTTTATTGCAATTTAAAGTTCTATACCTCTAAAAAAAACACCCTATACTTCCTGTAATGTTTTGTAGATCTTTGATGGTTATTCTTGATAACGCATCAGCTACATGATTGTTCTTTTCCTTTAAATATTCGACTGTAAAATCATACTCTTCTAATTCTAGCCTTATGCGTGTCAGTTTAGAACTCGGATTGATCATTGAGAATAGATATATTAATGGTCTGTGATCTGTTTTAATTGTGAAGTGTTTTCCATAAATGTATGGTCTAAAATGTAATATTGTCCAGTGAATTGCAGCTAATTCCTGCTCAGTTGTACATTTATTACTTTCTCTTTTACTGAAAGCTCTTGATGCGTATGCTATTTTTCTGGATGTAACTTTAGATTGTATTTCTCAAAAACGTCTGTTAAGTTTTTAAGCATATGTTTTTCAGAACAACCTATGACTATTAGACATCCATATAAAGGAATGCTTGTGAAGGTTCTAATCCAGAGAATGCTATAGTCATCATGCTCTGAAATGAATTAGGCGCTATTTTTGTACCAAAAGGTAATCGCGTGAAGCTATACGAGCCATTGCTCGTTGAAAATGACGTTATATCTCTTGTTATATCTCGAGTTCAATTTGATGAAATCCTGACATTAAGTCAAGACATGAAAAATATTTTGCTCGCCCAAGTTGATCTAAAATATCATCAATTCTTGGGAGTGGAAATTTATCGGACAGTAATTTTTTATTAATTTGACGATAGTCAATTACTAATCGCCATTTCTTTTGTTCTGAACCTGGAGTTGGTTTTTTAGGAACAAGTAATAATGGGCTTTTATATTCAGATACAGATGGTTCAACAATGCCGTCAGTGATCAATTTTCCAACTTGTTTCTGTATTTCGTTCACCATACTGTGTGGGCTTTTGTAATTTTTTACATACACTTTTTCATCATCTTTTAATCTCAATTTTTGTTTATAAAAATTATTAGTGCTGATTGGTTCAGATTTCAATCCGAATATATCATTATATTGTGTGCACAAGTTTGAAAGTTGTGATTTGAATTGTGGGGGAATGTTTTTCGTTAGTTTAGATAATAGAGATTGGTTTCTATTGTCCAGATTAGTTTTGACTACATCGTAGTTCGAAAGTGATTCATACGCTTAATTATTTGTACTGACTACTTGATCTTTATTTGTTGTATTGAGTAGTCTTATGAATGCGTTTTTAGATGTTCCTATGGTACTTGCTATGTAAATACCATGCTGAATTTCTTGATTTGGAATCAATACACTGTCTTCTTTTGAATTTAGTTATATTTTCCGAACAACTTGGGATCTTGCTGGCAGAAGTATTGAATTATTGCCAGAACTGTATGTTATTGGAACATAAATTGGAAATTTTGAGTTATTAGGTCTAATTATAAGCCAATCTTCAGATGGCTTGAAGTCTAATTGACACTTGTATTTTTTAATAAAATCGATTCCTAATATGCCATCACATGGAATAGCGAATTGTAAATCCACGATATGAAAATCGTGTGGGATTATGTACTTAGTGGTCTGTATTTCAATAGAAGTTAACCCCTTAGATTTGGTTACTTCTTCATTTATTCCTTTTATATCTATAATATGATTATATTGTATGTCATGAAAGACATCAGAATTTTCTTTAACTATTGAAATGTCTGCACCTGTGTCTACCAAAAAGACAAATTCTTTTCCTGTAGCTACATGGTTGAATGATACAAATATATTCTGACTGAGATTAATAGTATGAACCCTTGCATTTGCTACTGTTGAGTATTTAAAGGGTTTTGTGAGTTTTCCGAGGTATTATTGGTTACTCGGACGTTACTTGGGTTGTTAGTTTTGGCTTCGATATGAGTTGCCACGGCCTCTTGAGTTTCCTCTATATTGACCTCGTCCATTATTGTATTGGTTGTTATAATTATTGTAATTATTGTTCATCAACAAAGAAAATGAAGTTTGACAATTAACGAGTGCCAAATATTCAGTTCAAAGGCCACAACCGATGACATGAAAATTTTACTCAAGTAATTGGAAAAGTTTTTCAGTCGGAACCGACTTTGAATAAGAATATTCTGGGATTCAAGAAGGTTTGACACCTGAGGACCCAGGAGGGAGGAGAAAATCCGGGACTGGAATAGAAAGATGAACGCTAAAGGACACATCGTCAAGGAAGACCCTCATTTCAAACCAGTAGATAGAAAGTTCCAAGATCGGCGGCAAACAATCTAAGACCTCACTAATTCAATCAAGACCTTGGAGCTAATAGACTACCACTAGGAAAAGATCTTAGGCGAGCAGCATACTCTTAATTTCATTGATACTGAACCTAGGAAATACATAAATCCAGACCATCGTGTCAAGCATTTCGAATCCGCAACAAATCAATAACATGAAAGCAGCACTAAATATATGCCGGCAAATTAAGCTCAAAACAAACAACAGAAAATAGTGAACCTAAGCATTTTTGCCTGCCAAAAACAGGATAGAGAAGAAAAACAACTGCAAGCCCAACCCAAGTGCAATTATATATATATAAAATATTTTCTTTATTCTTTAACGTCTTGTCCATGCATAATTAAAACTTAATATCTAGGAATGTCGAGAATCCAAAACATCGAGGGGTCATCTCACAGGATTAGATTTGAGTAAGTAAGAACACAGTTTCCTGATTTTCTTATTATCTGTTTACATACATATATTATTATTTCCATACATAACAAACCTTTGTCCTTATTACCGAAATTGTATAAGGCACAGCTTTCAGTAAAATGCCGAAGGAACGAAATGGGACCAATGAAAGGACTGTTCGTATTCATTGAGAAATAGTACTATTTGTATAACTTTCAGCTGCATTTGCCAATTAGACTGATCGTAGAACATTGGACAAGGAGTCTCAGTTCCAGCTTGCTAATTCTTTTATTATATGCCTAAACAATATAACATTAAGTTACCAACGATGAGACAGAGAAAAAGCGTAAGTGTTTATGAATAGAGATTTGACTTTTTGACCACTTTCGTTTATAATTATTTAAAATCGTATGTTCATTGTTTTGTTATTGGAATAACTACTTTTAAAATGTCTTAAAATCAAAAATGTGAGATATACTTGTTATAATACCAACCAGCTAAGTGCAGGTCGACTTTTTTCATTAACGTTAATTTATATTTACGACTTATTAGTTTGAACCTTTTGGCCGACACTGCGACGTTCTAGGTTCACCCCAGGCCGTCTGAGAGGTTCGAGTCCAGACAAAGCAGAAGCGCAAATATAATGGTAAAGCAGTTAGCGATATAATGCGGACTTTACGTTTGTTTGTCGATCCAGTACAGTGGGTGTGGGGAAACGTAAAAGCTTAAAAGCCAGGTCATTTGAGAGGTTCTGCCGACATATTAGGCCCAGTAGCCAGGTCGTATTTGAGGCTCGAGTGCAGAGAATACTCCTCTTTCTCTGGGAAGAGGGGAAATTAAATGCTCTTTTAATTCTTGTATTCCGATGTACCATCCGTCCATTTCTAACAAACCTCCTTGGTGTAATATAGAGTGGACCCAAATAAGTAATAAAAATCGTGACATTGTACAACAATTTAAAGATACCGGCTTTCAATTTATCTTTTCTAAATATTTTAGTGCCGGGTTATATATTACCATGATTCACGCTCATTGTTACAATATTAAAAGTTGAAGGTTCCAGTTTATACAGGATCCAAGGCAGTTATATAATTTCTTTAATACTTAGCGCAAGACCACGACCCAGTATCGACTTTTTTATACCAGTTAGTCCTAGAGTAAAAAAAAAGGGTGTACTAAATTTATTGAAAAGTATAAAAAGTATATCAAGTATATATATTCATGATCAGGATCATTAGCCCAGTCGATCTGGCCATGTCCGTATGAACGTCGAGATCTCATGAACTACAAAAGCTAGAAAGTTGAGATTAAGCATACAGACATATTAGTCTTGTAAGTTTCAATAGATTTCTTAAAAAAACTGTCAGTGTTAAAGACTCTCCTTCGCACTTCCACTAGCTGAGTAACTGGTATCGGATAGTCGGGGAACTCGACAATAGCGTTCTCTCTGGTTTCCTCTTAAGTTGATGCTGATTTGCGAATCGTGATGTTATAAGGTGCAGTTGAGATCCAGAGTCCAGCAGAGCACGACAAAGAACGAAGATTCCTGAACGATTTTCACTAATACGGTGGCTGTGGCTAGGACCACAAAATCTTTACTGACATCCTGTGAAAGAAGCGCGGCAGACGTTTCAGGCACTGCAGAGGGTTCTACGGCATTATGTGAGTCAGAAACAAGAGCTTTCCTGCATGTTCTTTCATGTCATAAAGGCGACTTGAGTTTCCCATATGAAGGTGAGTGTGCTGCTTATATCCGCATACCGGGCAATTGCCGGAGTAACACTGCCTCAGTTAATAACCACTCTTAAGGCAATTTATAAAAATAGTTAATCTTTTTGCTTCTCAAAATCGACTTGCTGGATTTACGTTCTTAAAACTCTGACCAAACTGAATTGAGTGCCCATAAGCATTACAGAAAGCACATGTCGGATGGTTAAGATTTGTGGCGAGAAAAGCTGACGTACGCATTTTAGATGTGCGATTAGTTCCCACCTGGCGCATAGGCTTGCCATGGCGAAATCCATATTCTCCAGCGTCCTGCATCGCTGCTCAAGAAATATTTTCATGGATTCCACGCGTTGGAATTAAATTTGGAAGGCTGGGTCCTCCAAATGCTCCTCCCACTCCTCACTCGCCGGTGCTGCCTTCGGCTGCGAGACCCGACAAAAAATATTAAAAACTTTTTTCAAAGTTGTGGGAATGACAGTTTTGGACGTCTTGTGGGCTTAACGCCCACAGCTTGGACGCATATGTCTGTAACGGGGTTGGTGCTCGACTGTGTTGACCTATCCGTTACACATGTTATTTAGGGTCAGATCGTGGTTGCCTCGAGAGATATCCCCCGGAAATTAGTAATCATCAGTGACTAATTTTATTCACTTAAATCATATAGCTTTGCGATGTAAATTTTAAAGTTTAGGGACCCCGGTCTGCCAACGTGAGAATGTGACAAAAGTTTAGCATGGTCGTTAGTGTTGACGTCTGAGGAAAGGCACCAGAAGGTTATGTTTTCGATGCGGGCGGGTGTTCCGAAAGTATCCTATCCAATGAAAAATTTGTGAGTTTCCACTAAATGGAAATGGAAGGTTGGTACCTGGTACCTGGCAACCTAGTACCAGAACATTGGATGCCTCTCCCTCGGCCCTCGTCCTTTTACAGGACAAGAGCAATAATATGCCCAAACGTTATGACTTTTCGTAATAATTTAGGAATTGTGTTATTAGATTCAACGGTCTATATTCCTGAAGTGTGATATTAGTGTACATGCCTAACGTTCATCTTAAATTTCCAAAATTAATTTTACTCTTTATAGAACATTGGACTTAAGTTTTATTAATGCTCGCTTGCTAATAAATTCTATTACTATATTCCAAACCGTAACATTAATTCCCCAACTTCTGCTGTTGAGAACTCGTGTAAATATTCAGAATAGAGGCATGACATTGAGAACACTTTTGTTAATCATCTTCTCAAATTGTGTTGGGTCATGCAGCCGCCAAAACTGTGCAGTAGACTAATTTTATACTCTTAATATTGTAAGCCGAAATAGTCATTAATAGCAGTTGCGATGCCCATAGTGCATCGCACTCTCTCTCTCGTTGTTATCTACCTACATTAAGCTCGGGCGCTGCATTTCGGTGTCTGTCCCGCCAATTGTCACTTCTTCGTTTTTCGGCAAAGACTCAACTTGTGAATTTGATATAGCTCTTGGTTGGCCCTAGCTGCTAGTATAATTAACCAAATAAACTGAATCGGAAAAAAGACAAAACTTTTTTCGGCTTGTTATTTTTCGCAACAGCTATTGAAAAAGCTCAATAGCTAAACATTTGGTGACCCCAAAGTGATAGTGTTAATTTGCATGCATTAATTAATGCACATATCCCGTTTACATAAATATATTAAAAAGCATTCGGTTGGACAAGCGAGTGGCGATTTCGGTGATAGTGTCTGTGCTTAAGCGAGCTAGCATTGTAACTGTTTGAGCTCTTGCATGTACGTACATACATATTTATATTTATTTAAATATTATACTACATACATACATTGCTACATATATCAAGTGCAGACCGCCCCGTTACGTGTCCGCTTGCATTTTTGGCATTTATTTTGTGCTCATCTTCCCGCTAAACCGAATTTAAAGCGATTTGTTGCTATGCCCGCTGAAAGTGACAAAAACAGGGTGACCTTTTTAAAGCGCAAAGCCAATGCGTTGTTCAGCAGGTTGCAGAGGCTACAAACGTCGCTTTCTAATGAGACGCTAAGCGGTTACGACGAACCCACTCTTACAGTGAGGCTGGAGCAGATTGATGAGCTGCAAAGTGCCTTCAATGTTCTGCATACAGAACTGGAGGAATTATATTTCGACGAAATTGGCAGTGAAATGAGTGAGAATTTCGATGAATTCGTCGTAGAATTAAAGGCTAATGTGCGCGCGGAAATAGCCAAACGCAATGCGCATTTCGCGCCGCACTCGACGCTTGCGGAAGGTGTTGTGCCCCACCAGTGTAGTGGACGCAGCCGTCTGATGCCAGTTTTTCCGGCACACATCACCAAAATTCTGGCTCTAAAGGTAGTACGGAATGGTTCAGTGGCATCGCTTCGGGAATTATCGGACAAGTTTAACGCTCACACTCGTGCGTTGAAGGGTTTGGCCACCACTCAGCAAATCGCTGGCTGCATTATAGTGCAAGTGCTGCTGCAAAATCTGGATGCAAGCTAAGTGGGAGGAGCGAACCTTATTCCGTCGTGGGAATCAATGGCGGCATTCCTGGAGCAGCGATGTAGGACTTTGGAGGCCGTGAATTGCGCCATGGCAACCTATACGCAAGGCGTTCAGGTGGGCAGAAATCGTTCGACGCTAGTTGCTACCACCCAAAACTCTCTTGGTTGCATGCTTTGCCATAGTGCAGAGCATGCCATATATTATTGCCCGCAATTTAGAGACTTAGCGCCAGTAGATCGTCTGCGCGAGGCAAAGAGGCTAGCATATTGCCTAAACTGCCTAAAGGTAGGTCATTAGCTACGGCAATGCAGCTCGAGCGGCTGCCGCACCTGTGGAATCAGGCATCATACGCTGCTCCATCTAGATGGTCCGCCTTCCTCGCAGCCACATGTTCCGGTGTCTTCAAGCTCCCACACTTAGCCTTCTGCCCCGCTTTCGACTTCTTCTACTCTAATTGCCCAGGATCTCGGTAGTGACCTTATGCTGCTAGCCACTGCAACCGTTCTAGTGCAGAATCGGTCGGGACTGTTCGTTCCCTGCAGGGCCTTGTTAGATTTTGGCTCTCAACTGCACTTGGTCACCTCTCGGTTTGCAAATCAACTGCAACTTAAGAGGTCGAGGTCGTCTGGCTCCGTCACTGGAATCGGGGAATCTAATTTCGCGACTAATGGATTCTCGGTAGGAATTGCGATGCGTTCTGTCACTTCGAGTTTCTTAACGAGCATAACAGCAGTTATCGCTCCCAATATCACGGATCGCCAGCCAAGCTTTAATGTGGACATTGGGGACTGGTAGGTTCCAGAAAACCTGCAGCTCGCCGACCCGGAATTTCAGCGTGTTGACCTGTTATTAGGAGCTAGCCTGTTTTATGAGCTGCTGTGCGTAGGTCAAGTATACAAGTTACTTACGGCACCAAACCAGCCTCCCTCTTATCCGTAAGGGCTATGCACCAGTTATCAATCGATGAGCAGGCAGCGTTTCCCATTGGATCAGAAATCCTTCGGAGCGATTTTTACGTCGATGATCTTATCTCCGGCTCCGGCACGGTAAAGGATGCTATCAGCATAATGCAGCAGACGGCTGGCATTCTTGCGAAGGGCAAGCTCAAGCTAAGGAAATGGTGCTCTAACATTCCGCTTGTGCTGGAGGGTGTGCCCGCCGAGGACAAGGAGTCGTTCCTGAAGTTTGAAGATGGTAGCGATTTCACCAAAACTTTAGGTCTCGCTTGGGATCCCGCCTCCGACCAGCTATTGTTTTCGTTCTCTGCCTTTCAGTCGCCATTGAGACCCTGCAAGGCGCTCTTTTTTGTCTGCGATTGCTAAATTTTACAATCCTCTCGGCCTGGTCGGTCCTGTAGTCAAAAGGTGTAAAATCTTTTTGCAGCAGCTCTGCAAGGAAAAGCTGTCCTGGGATGAAAGCCTCCCGGAAACTCATAACACGAAATGGCTTGATATATGTCGCAGTTTTGAAACAATAAGTCATGTTAGTTTCCCTCGGTTCGTGTTTAGCGCAGAGTCTGGTCTTGAGGTGCATGGTTTTTGTGATGCAAGCATTGATGCCTATGGTGCCTGCGTTTATGTGGTTTCTGAAGGGAATCAAAGTTTTATCCATTGGCTTTATTCGAAGTCGCGCATAGCTCCGTTTAAGACCATAACAGTACCAAAGCTGAAGCTTTGTGGTGCGGATCTTCTGGCCAAAATCATGAGGGAAATAGTTGGATTGAAAGTATTTAAAGGACGCTACTATTGTTGGTGCGACTCGACGGTGGCACTTTTCTGGATCCGAGATGAGCCCGCCAGGTTCAACATATTTGTGGCAAATAGGGTTGCTGCCATTCTGGAGCTGACAGATGCCACGGCTTGGCGTTATGTTCCAACAGTGTTAAATCCGGCTGACATCTTATCCAGAGGATCCCCGTCTGAGCTTAGCGAATCGTCACTATGGGCTCATGGACCCGCCTATCTTACGGAGCCTGAAAGAGATTGGCCAACAGCTATTTGTCCTGACAAACCGGTGCTTGAGCTTCGTCGAAGTGTGTTCATCGTAAAGTCGCCGTACGTGGATGTAATTACTAGCTCCAAATTTGCAAATTCTTACCCCTCACTGCAACGAGTGTTTGCATACATTTACAAATTTTGTAGTGGAATTCGTCATCCTGGGCTCACCGTCGCACACATTCAAGAGAGTACTCAGATGATGCTGCGTTTGGTGAAGCGCGCGCATTTATGGGAGGTCATGCAGTCCCTAAAAACGCTGGGAAGAGTTTCCTCGTCTAGTCCCATATCCTCGCTTTCGCCGTTCCTGGATCAATTTCGACTTCTTAGAGTAGCAGGTCGCCTCCGGAATTCGTCATTGGACTTTGATGGCCGCCACCCGAAAATCCTACCAAGGTCCCACCCGGTGACTTTGGCGATTATTTCGCATTACCATGAAACCAATCTTCATGCCGGACCTCGAACTCTTCTGTGTGCAATTCGATCCCAATATAGGTCTATTGGGGGGAGGAAGACGGTTACCAAGGCCGTGAACTGATGCATCAGATGTTTTCGGATTAAGCCGCGGCTGATAGAGCACATAATGAACTTCTGGAACTTCGAAGGTTATTTCTCAGCAGCGAGCATCAAGGCTTCGTTCAGAATGTTTGCCTTTCGGAGACGATAGACTGGCGGTTCATCCCTCCACGGTCGCCCCATCATTTCTACCGCGCTGTGGGTACGGCGGTTCTGACCTTCGACGAGCTGAGGACGCTGGTGTGCCACATCTCGGCAGTTATTAACTCCAGACCTTTAGTTCCCATTTCAGAGAACCCTGCCGATCTGGACGTCCTCACTCCTGCGCATTTTCTCAATGGTGGTCCGCCATCGTCGTTTGACGAGCCAGATATAACGGGCCTAAACTATAATCGGCTTGACTCTTGGCAGCGCATCTCCTTTCTTCAGCAAGTCTTTTGGTTGCGATGGAAGGAAGAATACTTGACGTTGCTCCAGCAGCGCTCCAAGTGGCGCACCCCAAAGCCTGGCATAGCCGTGGACAGCGTCGTTCTTGTTAAGGACGAGAATCTACCCCAAAGAGATGGCCTTTGGCGAGAGTCATGCAGTTGATTCCTGGCAGAGACGGCGTCGCTCGAGTTGCAGAATTGAGGACCGCGTCTGGAATAATAAGGCGGGCAGTGAACAAGCTGTGTCTGCTTCACCTTGAGGACTCTGTTGGAAACCAAGCTTCCAACGGGGGGAGGATGTTGGGTCATGCAGCCGCCAAAACTGTGCAGTAGACTAATTTTATACTCTTAATATTGTATGCCGAAATAGTCATTAATAGCAGTTGCGATGCCCATAGTGCATCGCACTATTTCTCTCGTTGTTATCTACACTCTCTTTGTTATCTACCTACATTAAGCTAGGGCGCTGCATTTCGGCTGTCTGTCCCGCCAATTGTCACTTCTTCGTTTTTCGGCAAAGATTCAACTTGTGAATTTGATATAGCTCTTGGTTGGCCCTAGCTGCCAGTATAATAAACAAACAAACAGAATCGGAAAATATTCGGCTATTTATTATTGGCAACAGCTATTGAAAAAGCTCAATAGCTAAACAAATTGTATGTCCTTTGTTTTGTTATTGGAAAAAATAATTTTAAAATTCCTTAAATCAATAAATGTGAAATTTTTTTGTTATAATATTAATCAACTAAGTGCAGATCGACTTTTTTTTAATTAACGTAAATATTATATAACTCGCTTGGCTAAGTTGCCAGGTTGTGTGAGAGTTTCGAATTTTTATGGTATTCTATTACTATTTCGTGCAGGGGACGATTTTAGTTTCTTTGGCTGACGTACTAGGCCAAGTAGTCAGGTCGTTTGTGAAAATCGAGTCCAGGAATATAGGAAAGCTTTTTGGATTCCGAACGTATAGGTCAAATACCAGCAGGTTACGGAGTCCGAATGGATCGGTGATCCTGATTTTCGACAACTGGCGGGAGGAGGTTTGTAAACATATACTTTTTCTAGACGAGCCAGTTCCACGTAAGAACTTCGTAAAAGCTTCCTAGAAAGAGGAAACATTGTTTTAGGTGGGCCCGTTCCCGTACGAATCCCGAATCTTGTAAAGCCTTGTATCCCAACAATCTACCGGGAGAGGCACCCGATCATGGATGCAGAGGGAGAGCCGTGTTCCTCAAAAGTGCGAGCACCGGAGACACCTCTCGGTGATTCGATACGCATAATAGAGAGAATCTCGAAAACTTGGAAACCAGTCAGAAAACGTGACATACCAAATTAACGCCTCAGTAGATAAAGTGGCCGGAAGCTGAGACTAGTTACCAGTCTTAACCCAAAATAGACCGGAGTCAAGCTCTAGTGACGAAGGGAGTTAGTCTGAACAAATGGAACTTAAAATTTGAACCGGCAGCAGTATGACCGTTGAAAGTTTTTTATATCGCCTGAAAAGGTTGCAAGAATTATATGAAATAAGTCGACAACAAGTTTTTAGGGAATTCCATAATCTGCTGGTAGGCGCAGCCAGCAAGTGGTATTAGCAACTAATGGATGATAGACCGGAGGAATTTTATTTGACTATTATTCGATCACCAAAGATATGAAACGGTCTTCTTTCACGACTAGAAGTGACTGGATGCAAGTTACGGAAAGGAAGCAAGGGTATAACGGATTTTTTCGGTGACAGGGACTTTGACATGCACAACTTGCACTTCAAATTGAAACGCAAGACCGCTGAAGATGAGTTCGTGGAACTATTGGAATATAAAATGAACTTACAAATGGGCGGTTTACTGTTGACTTCCCCAGTAAGATCCCTGGCAAAGCTTAAAAAGGAAGGGCTCAGAGTAGACGGACGGTTGAAAAACCAACGCGATGGAAATCCATAATATAAAATTTGAAAAATGCTGAAACGCTTTTCACGATATGATTTTCTATTTTCGCGAAAACAATAACCCATAAATGTACCGATTTTATGACGTCACCTGTCGTTTTTGTCAGAAATCTTAATATAGTGACTATGCGTCACCTGTCGTTTTTGTCAGAAATCTTAATATAGTGACTATGCTAGCCTCACGGTTTTTCTGCGAAGTCTGCCAGGCAAGAACGGGGAAAACAGGCGGATCAAGCCCTCGTCATTCCCGTGAAATCATTGAAGCCAAAGCAAATTTTCCCTAAAAAGAATCTAGATCAACGATAGCGGGAATACGCGTTAGCCCTGTTGAAACTATCAGATAGCACTGTAATTCCTAATAATATATTTCGATAGTACAGCAGATACAGCAGACACTAAAAGTACACGAATAACGATCATTCCATATGTATATTCTAAAACAAAGCGGACGTGATTTTATTCAAGAGGACAAGCCCGAGAGCGAACTTCCAACGGCTCGAAGGAAGGATATAACCAAACGCGGGAAACGTGCAAAATACAAAAGTTTAATGAAAATATAGCAGAACATCGACGGGACAAACAGAAAGCCGTAGACACAGTGTGAAGCGTACAAAACGACAACCGTTTCTTTGCCAAAAGTTGACGGAGAAGAAATATTGCTGGATACAGGTGCTAGCACACATTGTATTGACAAAGAAGCTGAAGAATTCTTAAAAAAACAATAGGGCAATAGCCGATCTATTTGCCCAGTTATTTCAAGCAACATATTCTATGTTACCTCATTCCGAACAGCCAAGAGTAAGGCTGTTTTCGGTTTCTAAGTCAAATTTAATATTTTTGTCCACTCTTAACGAAAGCCAACTGCTTTCTATACTCCAGGTTCAGACAGACTTACTTGCTGTGTGCGTAGTTTCTTCGCGGAAGCATTGTGCAAGCTTCTTCTAAAACTATTTACCTTATCTCTGGAAACTTCACAGTACCCCTCTAAATGGAATGAGTCCTTTGTGATCCATTGTGATGCAAGCAAATACAGAGAAATCTCTAAATTGTCGGCTAAGCGTAAGCTTCTTGAAAATGGAATTACACCTCATTTGCTGCCCCGTTGTAGGTCACCTTTGTCAGCACAATTTTTTGAAACGCAGATCAATAACCACTAACCTTCTCGAGAAGGCACTACCTCGCCACTCATACAAAAGATGGAGGGCATGAGTATGCCTTTAGCCACATGTAAATTACTTCTAAGGGACAAACAAACAGACAATATGGGAAAATACCACACACTGTCGCCTAACACGCCAAATATGGCCAAAAATAAGCTTAAAAAGAACGTCAAAACTTCTAAGTTTGACCAGAGCAAACCTCAGCACTGCTATGAGAGTCATCACAGGGCATTGGTTAATAGGCACCCATACCAGAAGACAAAATGCCCCGTATAACGATTTCTGCAGTAGCTGTAGGGACGAGGAAGATGAAGAAACGGTAGAGCATCTACTATGCCACTGCCCAGCACTGCAAGCGAAAAGGCTGATAGACACGTCCGACCTGTCCGAGTCCGATCCACATCGGATACCAAAATTTACCAGCACCTCTGGCTGGAAAATTGCTAGCTTCACACGAACCTCGACGGGCAAAGGGGAAAAACATACACAGTATCACAAGGGACCTCTAAGGTCTAAGTGCGTCGGTCTCATCCGACGGCCGGTAAAACCTAACCTAACCTTTTGGAATACAGAGCTTCAAAAATAATTCCAAAACACATCTCATTTACACTGACTTTAGTAAAGTATTTGTTAATCTTTTATTTTTTCTATGAAATTACCTTACTAATTACCCTCCCTTTAAAATAATTAGATTATTAAAAAAACCGATAAAGTTTTTGGCAAGAATAATTAATTTTTCCAGCGGCGACGAAAAGAATGCGTGTGCGCTTGACGGTTTCAAATTTCGACTTAACTTATACGGCTTCAGCATACTGGCAGTGGCGCCAGCTAGTGAATCTCCCTCCGAAAGACTTCTCCGTCGCTCCTTCTAAGGTCGACGACTCTGACCATGCCGTCCTCCCCTGCGTGCGTCGCAATGACCCTTCCCAGCAGCTACTGTTAAGGCAGCTTGTAGCCCCGGGACCATCGCCGCCAGAACGTTTGCCTGACTGATACAAGCCGCCATTGTCGCAAACAACTGAGACCCGCCCGGTCCGGGGTCCGGAGTGCTGGTGCTGGCCACCTGTCAGCAGGTGTCCTGGAGTGAGCGCCTCTCCGTCGCATGGATCCTGCCGAGCTCATCAAGGCCTCATCGATCCTTACAAGGACTGTTTCGAGCTCTGAGGCGGTGTGAACGCAAATTCGCATCATTTTTATTGATTCGAATTCGGGAATTGCGTCCGCCCGTTCGCGAAGAGCCTGGAAGTGGCTACTCGCTCCTTCGTGAACCGTCTGCGGACATCCCCGACGACCAATAAACCTTTGCAAATATTAAAAAAGAATCAGTACCTAGATCGGATAAAATTACTAAGTAAGGCGGTTGCCTTGAACGAAAAACAAACAAAAAAGGCAACATAGGACTAGTACGGAGGCCTTTCTCGAATTTTCAATTTCGGGTAAATTGCTCATAATTTCAGCGGTTGAGGCTTGCAGTGTCTGACTGCAGAGTTCCTGTGCGTTTACGATCCGAATACGCTGTCGTAGGATGCTCACCAGTACTCGAGGGCCGACAAGAAAGTTTTAATGATGATGCCGAACGTACGTCTGTACAAATGGTAGCGTTTCTTTATCAGCAAGGGAATCTTGGCATCTTATGATATAGGAACGTTAGCTAGCCCCCAACTCACAACAACAAAAAGTTGCACCAAGTGAGATGATGTTAGAATCTCGAAACTACCTCCGCTCAAGCGACAAAAACCGCCGTGTTGCAACCTTAAAGGAGTTGCCCAACCCATTTGGATCCGACTTAAACGGCAGCCCAACTTCAAACCGACCTGATGGCAATACCTGAGAAAAATCGAGCAAACACTCACTAGCATTTTTTCTCAACTACACCACTGTGTGTAACCAAAGACATTATAATAACAAGATGCGTAACGGCCATACATTGGTTTTGCACTATGCAGCCACTTTTTTGGTGACGGCCGAAATTGCTCTCTTTTCGCTCGCCAAAAATTGAGAGCGTAAAAATCTAAAAATAGAATTGACTTGCTTGTGTGAGTAAAAACAATAAAGGAGATAGTGTGTATGTGTGCGTGCTAAGAAACAAATTTGATTACGGTTTTGGTCAATTTCGATTCGTAACTATTATGGTTTGGAAGAAGTTTTTTATACCCGTTACTAGTAGAACTTTTCTTGCTTTTCATAATTGCGCGCTTTTTAAAAATATCAAAATAAAATATAAAAAAATAGTTTAACTGAATCTT